>NC_083773.1:32656221-32741221 GCF_963514075.1 Conger conger | reverse complement strand
GTCCAAATACTTACGGACTGCATTGTACAATTTACAATGGTTTTTGTAATGGAACCATTTTGGCACTTGAACATGTAATAATATTTTGTCCCTGCACAAGCAAAATAACACTAAATAAGTGCTTATTAACACAGATGCTCCTTACAAGTTATTGTCATTCTGCTGCAGTGTGAGATTCTGTGAAATTCTGAACATGCTTCATGTGGTGATAAAGTTCAAAACAGTCTTAAAAAAAGGTGGAACATGAGAATAGCATGATTTATCAACCGAAACAGTATTAATTATACCACATTAATGTATTCATGCAATCTGCATACAATTACTGCAAGGTAGAAAAATAAGTTACTGTATATTGGTAAAATGGAATGTCAGCTGGCGTGCATTTCATCAGCCCTGGGGATAGATTTTGAAGAAGAAACGATGAAAAATTGAAAAATCAATTTTTAATTTCCCCCATGCATGCGGCATTGCTGCTGTGGATAATAAATTGGTCTAAGAAGGTTCCTCAGAGTCAGACAAAAGATTTTATCGATCAGGTAAAGATTTTGAAGAAATCTTGAAAAGGAGAAGGGGAACAATGGGTTGGGGCTTCCTCAGTGGGCCCAGGGGTTCCCAGTGAGCCATGGCCTGCCATTGCCGCTCATCTGTATTTCAGTACCTGTGATGCTACTACATAACCACCGCACCAATGTACCCGCGGTATATTGGAGCTAATGCGGCGGCCAGCCACGTAGCAGACCGCCACCTAGAAATGACTTCAGTATACCCTGGGAACATCAGTCCTTTGATAAAGTGGTAGCGGCAAGCAGCATACCACCACCCAGAAATGGCTCCCTCTATAGCATTCATTAGACCAGCAGCCCTGGCCATTCTCGGGAAGGTGTGGGGACGATCGATTTAATCCAGACCTTGAACAGCGAACACGATTTAAGGGCAGTAAAGATTAGACCACATTAAAGTAGAGTATATATTTATAGACCCAATTTGCTTTCACATAAAATTAACGGATAAAATAGCACAGAACGTAGAAATTATGCACGGTCAATACATTTACGGTTGGAATTACAATTTCACACCTCACGTCGTACTACAACATGCGACTTTGCTTATGTTTCTATTTAAAATGATAGACCAGGATGAAGCCTGAACTTCCATCCTGCTGTGGCGTGATGTCCTGTGCTGGGGACACGTGAGGCACTTCACTTCCGGACTGAAATGTAAGATATGGGAGAAGAGGAGTCTGATTACAGCACTCTCAGGGCTCTCCAGTCTGAGAGCACTGAGGGCAGTGGGGCTTGCTCCTGTGGCTCATTACAGCCGTGTTTGGTGGAAACAGAGGGCTGCAAGTGACTGAAGATGATAAAGGTTTTTTTTTTTTTTACTTCCTAGAACCGCCAAGCTTGATGCCCAGCAGTGTCAGCCTTGTCCATCAGTATAGCATTTATTTCTGCATGCAGTGACCTGAAAAAAGTAGCTATTGCACCTATGTACACTTTGGTCAAAAAGCCTTTTACACTTAATATCTAAGTGAACAGAACTGAACCTGACTTCTAAATGGCACAAAGTTAAACATGACACATTTCTTCAAATCTGAAAGCAAGATTACTTTTCATTTGAATTTTTTTCCTGTTTCAACATTATATAATTCTGTAGAGTCTTTCAATTCTCACTTTTGGAATTTGTCTCTATTCTTCGTGACAGAACACCTTTACTTCATGAATATTCTTTGGCCTCCTTGCATGGATGGCACGTTTGTGATCTCTCCACAGAGTCTTGGGACCATGGTCACCATTCCATGGGCATTCCACCATTCCTGTCTTTCGTGGAGGTACTTCATGGTTGATTTTGAGGTATGCTTCTGATCATTGTCTTGCTGGAATGCCCAACCTCTCTTCACCTTCAATGTCTGGACTGACCTTCAAATATTAGCCTCTAGAATTTCTTGATATTTGGTGAAATCCATTCTTTCTTCCACTCGCACAATATTTCCAGCGCCACCAGCTGCCACCCAAAGCATAATGGATCCACCTCCATGCTTAACAGTTAAGCTGACATGTCGATACCCACCAAGGTGTTCTTCTCTACAAAGGCATCACCCTTTTTTTCGCCCAAACGTAACTTATTTGGAGGTGGCCAAAAAGTTCAATTTAGGTTTTGTCAGTTCAAAGCACATTTTGTGTTGAGGTTGTTTTTTTGGCAAGGTATTTGTTGTTTTATGTATGCTGTATTGTTGTCCTGTGAACAGCTAGACCTATATCTGCTACACCGGCCATTCTATCTGGAATCTTTCTTGGTCTTCCAGACCTTGCCTTAACTTCAACTGTTCCATTTATCTTCCATTTTCTAATAATGTTTCTGACAGTGGAAATAGGTTGTTTGAAACATTGAGAGTTTTTGCAGCCTTCTCCTTCTTGGTGGAAATGAACCATTTTCATTCTGACATCCTTGGACAACTGTTTAGAGGAACCCATGGTTGTTAACACCAGACAGACCAGCCACTGCAGTTGGACACTAGAAGGCATGGAGTTACAAGACAAGGGCCTAGACTTCATGTGCCTTACAGAAACATGGCACCAGGCAGAGGTTTACTCTGCCCTAAATGAAGCCTGTCCTCCTGGTTACAGCTATCTGGAGAAAGCCCGCAGCACTGGTCGTGGTGGTGGCCTAGCTGTTATACACCGACAGAAACTGGAGCTGTCCCCCATCCCTCTGCTTACACAGTCTTCATTTGAATGTCTTGCAGTTAAATGTAAGCCCCCCTTCCCTATGACCATACTTCTCATCTACCGGCCTCCCAAACCCAACTCAGCTTTCATCCCAGAGATGCACGACCTTCTCACTACACTCTGTACAACCTCTGCTAATATCATAATTCTTGGAGATATAAATATTCATGTCGACACCCCCTCCTGTCACTCTGCAGCCGAGTTCCTTCAACTACTGGATTGTCTCAACCTCCAACAGCATGTCAACGTCCCCACACACTCCAGGGGACACACCCTCGACCTGGTCATCACAAACTCTGCCCCCATTAGCAATCTACAGGTCTACGATCTGAGTGTGTCTGACCACAAGACCATCTCAATGGAGCTGCTGTTTCCCTCCCCTTACACCAAGCCCAAGCGGCAAATCCATTTTAGGAGCCTGAAAAACATCAACCCAGACGCCCTGACCCTGTACCTCCAATATCTCTCCTCTGGCTCTGCTGACCTCCCCTCAGTCACTGAGTCAGTGGACTTCTATAACCAATCTCTAAGCAGTCTCCTGGATCTCCACGCCCCTCTCAAATCCCGAACAGTCTCCTTCTCGCGCTCAGCCCCCTGGTACACCTGCGAGCTGCGGAAGATGAAGACGGCTGGGCGTGTCCTTGAGCGGCGTCTCAAGGCTTCAGGACTGACTGTTCATAAACAAGCCTACAGAGAACATCAAAAGGCCTACGCTAAGTCCCTCAGGGATGCACGGTCAAAATTCTATTCCAACATCATAAAAAATAGCCCTGGCAACTCCAAGCAACTTTTTTCTACCATAAATCACCTTCTCAAACCACCAACTCTCTCGCACTCAGAGGCAGAGGTGCAACAACTACATCACTTTTTTCACAAAAAAAGTAGATGACATCCGCTCCCTCCTCTCCAGCTCTGCCGTCCTACCTGTCCCGACTGCTGACCCACAGCCTGGAAGTGCCCAACCTCTCTGCTGTTTTTTTGACCTCACTCAGCGAGAGGTTGAGGACATTATTAGGACGATGAAGCCATCCACCTGCGCCCTAGACCCCTTCCCCACAGCCCTGGTAAAGTCCAACCTCTTCGCCATAAGCCCCCTCATCACCAAGGTCATCAACCACTCCCTCCAAGCCGGTCATGTTCCACCTGCGTTGAAAACTGCTGTCATCAAACCACTCCTCAAAAAACCCACCTTAGATCCTGAAGTTCTCAGCAACTACAGGCCCATCTCCAACCTTCCATTTATATCCAAGGTACTGGAAAAAGCAGTTGCCGCTCAACTTCAAGTTCATCTAAAAAATAACAATCTATTTGAGACATTTCAGTCTGGTTTCCGCCCTGGCCACAGCACGGAAACGGCTCTGGTCAGGGTCACCAACGACCTCCTGATGACAGCAGACACTGGCTCCCCATCCCTCCTCATCCTCCTGGATCTAACAGCAGCTTTCGACACTGTGGACCACAACGTCCTCCTCCACTGTCTGCACTCCACCATTGGCCTTTCTGGCACTGTCCACAACTGGTTCACTTCATACCTCACTGGCAGAACTGAGCACGTAGCCCTGGGAAAGGCAAAATCCCACACCCACAATGTCACCTGTGGTGTCCCCCAGGGTTTCAGTGCTGGGCCCCACTCTGTTCACGCTTTACATGCTCCCCCTTGGCCGTGTCATCAGCAGACATGGAATGTCTTTCCATTGCTATGCTGATGACACACAGCTCTATCTAAAAACAGACCCCATCCCATCTGCACTCCTGCCATTATCCACATTAACCGCCTGCCTGGAGGAGATAGAGGGGTGGATGAAGCTCAACTTCCTACAGCTGAACAGCTCCAAGACTGAAGCCATCCTAGTCGGCACACCACACCAGGTCCGCTCATCCACCATCACCAGCATCACCTTCTCTGGCCAGAACATCCCCCTCTCCACATCAGTCACTAACCTGGGTGTTAGAATGGACTCTCACCTCACCTTCGAGACTCACATCAAACATCTGTGTAAAAAGTCTTTCTACCACCTTAGGAACATTGCCAAACTCCGTCCCACACTCACCCTGACAGATGCAGAGAAGCTCGTCCACGCCTTTGTCTCCTCCAGGCTTGACTACTGTAATGCACTCCTCATCGGGATTCCTAGTAACGGCCTCCAGAAACTACAGTATGTCCAAAACAGTGCTGCTAGGATCCTGATGAGGGTGCGCAAATATGATCACATCACCCCCATCCTCAAATCGCTTCACTGGCTCCCCATCTCACTTAGGATTGAGTTCAAGGTCTCCCTCCTCACCCACCAGTGCATACACGGAAATGCCCCCCGCTACCTCAAGGAACTCCTTACCCCTCAGACCTCCTCACGTAACCTCCGCTCTGCAACCACCAACCTCCTCAAACCCCCCAGGACCAAGCTCCGCACAATGGGGGATCGGGCATTCTGCTCGGCCGCTCCCAGTTTGTGGAATGCTCTCCCCGACCACCTAAGGGCACCACAGACTGTGGATTCTTTTAAACGGGGTCTAAAAACCTTCCTTTTTTCTAGAGCCTTCTGCTAGATTTTAAAATTTTTTCTCATGTTTTGTATTTCTTTTTTAGCACTTCTGCTTTTTCATCTGTAGCACTTTGAGATTAAAAAAAAATATATAAAGCGCAATACAAATAAAATGTATTATTATTATTATTATTAGTTACTTCTGAATAAAATGTTCAGCCCTGGAATTATACTGACCTGACTGAAGCCCTAACAAGTAAATCACCTGGATCTGGGCCTTCTTAAAAAGAATAATCCAAAAGGATTCCCAAACTTTTTTTTCAGATGATAGGCTGGTCACTTTCATGCCCAATTAAAAGAATAAACAATGAATAGACCTTATATGACGTAACTATAGTAATACATCTGAGGCCATGAATAAAAATAGGTTTAAACCTGCATGCCGCTTTTAGTGTTGAGTCCATTTATTCCAGCTGCAGAGGATCCAAATGGGATCTTAATCTCTCTCACCCGGCTTGAACACATTTCTTCAGAAATATGCATGAGGATGAGACTGAGACTTTGCCAAGGCCAGGCAGAATGCTGAATGAGTCTCCTGGCATGTTCCTTTCTAGTCAAGAGCTGTGCCTGAGCCATTGGTCCAAGACACGTGTTCCACAGGTGATGATTAAGTACACTAAACGGGCACAGTGCTGGCTGTCATGTACTATACACTTTATTAGGTTGACTTGTACACCAGCTTGTTAACGCAAATATTTAAGCAGCCAATCATGTGGCAGCAACTAGATGCATAAAAGAATGCCGACGTGGTCAAGAGGTTCTACTGTTTTTCAGACCAGAGGTTCTACTGTTTTCCTAACTAATGGCTACAGCGGCCGAAGTCTAAAAAATAAGTTGAATAAATACCTTATAAAGTGCTCAGTGTATATTTTATTATAATCCGTCGTAGCCCAGCAATAATAATAGTAAACCTGCATGTTGTAGTTCCAGCAGCAGTAGCAATACCATCCATCCATCCCATCCATTATCTCAACCCGCTTATCCTGAATAGGGTCGCAGGGGGGCTGGAGCCTATCCCAGCATACATTGGGCGAAAGGCAGGAATACACCCTGGACAGGTCGCCAGTCCATCGCAGGGCACACACACCATTCACTCACACACTCATACCTATGGGCAATTTAGACTCTCCAATCAGCCTAACGTGCATGTCTTTGGACTGTGGGAGGAAACCGGAGTACCCAGAGGAAACACGGGGAGAACATGCAAACTCCGCACAGAGAGGCCCCGGCCGACCGGGACTCGAACCCAGGACCTCCTTGCTGTGAGGCAGCAGTGCTACTCACTGCACCATCCGTGAGTAGCAATACCAATATACAATTTCAAAATCACAATTTACAACATTAACTGATATCGTCATCAATCTATTTCCATAATCATCAAAAAACAGAAGCAGATGTGTCTCTATTTGTGCCACTAAATGGCCCATTATACATCTGTTTCTTGACAGGACTAAATCTTGTAGAACGTGCTGTGGGTGTAGAGGTTTCGGCAGCCTGGCAGTAAGCCCTTTCTCGGTAGGGTGTTTAATGGCACAAGGCGACTGAATACTGACTTCAGATTGCAAATTGCCATCATCGACAAAAATCACAAACATCACAATATTTATAGCTTATTCTTTTCTGATAAATCTTTTGCCTCTACAAATTATGTGTTAGTACAAAAAGTGTGAGGAAAAGACATGGGCCAGAGGTTGTGAGGGAGAGAGAGAGGGAGAAGGAAATATGGAAAGTGTACAGGGAGGGAGAGCATAATTTAATTATGCAGTGTGATAATTTTGTAACCAGCCTCATTTCAGACACAGCAGACTAGACCTCCTGGGCAATTATAAATCATGAAGTGTGAGAGATTTCAACAGATTGCAAGGTGAGGCACCTTCCTTTATTAAAACGAAAGCTGAAAGCCTGTCACCATCAATCATATCTACATTTGTTCTGTGGCAGTTTGTTATGGATTTCCTATAGTAATGGCACAAATATAAATGGCCCGTACGCATGCTCAGAATCACTTCCTAACCTTTCTCTTGCACATTATTAGTCATAATGCATATGACTTACAATATCAAAGCTACAGCCTCAAACTGAACATTACCATTCATAACCACCCTCAGTGGAGTTTACATCAGAAACGGGTCTCATCAGATCATCTTTTTTTGAAGAAAAGCCTTCAGACAGGATCCTGGATGAAGCCATACATCTATGAATGCTCGTGAGTGCTGGCCTCAGTAATAATGCATAAAATGCCATTGCCTCTGAAATAGGGAAATTGACATTTATAAATTAATATGCACGATTTTATCTGAAACTCCACTATGCATGTGTGTTATGTTTCACCCACATCCTTAAGTTCTAGCAGATTGATTAATTAGGTGGATTTAAAAATAAACAGCAATGGAAAAAGGGTTTTTTATTCTCTGCTGGCCTCTGTCTAATCCTCTTGGAACATGATCTAGAACAGCAGCTCCTGCTCGCAGTAGGCAAGAAGAAAAGCATCCACAAGGAGTCTATTACCACTACTAATGTAGATGTGTAACAATTGATTTGAATACCAAGTTGTTATTTATAGCTAGTTTCTGAAACGTCAGTTGAGCAAATGTTAAAATTAATTGTTGGTCTTGATAAATATGAAATCTTCTTTTCACTCTACATACAGAAAAAAAGGAAGATTATTTTTATACTGTGTTATTTTTGAATGAAAACTTTACTTTCTTTTCCTTTCTGCAGCAGGTTTATTACCCTAAGGCAGTGAGAAATATCTGTTTTGAGAAGTTGGAATGACACTGACCTTTCGGTACAATGGCAACTGGAATTTTGCAGGTGCTAAATCTAAATATTTTTTTTACACCAGTGTATTTACTGTGTTAAACCTTTCCATATTTACTTGGTAATCACCTTTGTAATAATTATTGTGCTGACTCAGGGTGAAACTACACTCTAGAGGTGTGATTCAAATAAGCTTCCTGCATATTTGACAAGCAGTGGTTTAAGAAAAGGTGGCACGGATGGTGCAGTGGGTAGCACTGCCGGCTCACAGCAAGGAGGTCCTGGGTTCGAATCCCAGTCAGCCGGGGCCTCTCTGTGTGGAGTTTGCATGTCCTCCTCGTGTGCACGTGGGTTTCCTCCCACAGTCCAAAGACATGCAGGTTAGGCTGATTGGAGAGTCTAAATTGTCCATGGGTATACCCTGTGTGCCATGTGATGGACTGGCAACCTGTCCAGGGTGTATTCCTGCCTTTCGCCCAATGTATGCTGGGATAGGCTCCAGCCCCCCTGCAGGTTAAGATAATGGATGGATGAAAATCATATGGGTGTGCAGTAATTCTGCTTTGGAGATCAATTCAACAGCTCTGCTTTTGGTTGAATTAACCCTTGTGTTGTCTTAAGGGTGATGACCCACCACTATGTTTAACAGCAGAGAAAACCCCCTAAATTATCTTTTTTCAACGTGAAATTTGATGGCAAAGTTAGTGATGAGTGACAGGTTGATTCTTCATGCAAAATAGATTTGGGGTTTAAAATTCAATTAAGCTTTCAATTAAACTTTATTTTTTGGGTTTAGTGAAGGCGAGTCATATTTGACCCTTAGGACAAGGGGAGTATATGGAATGTTAAGACTACATAAGGGTTAAAGAACAGAAACATGGTAATCATCCCAGTTTTAGAATTACAACCATTTTGAGTTGATGGACAGATTGGAAAGCAACCATAAGAAAATCTTAAGAACCCTTTGCGTATGTAACTTGCGTATGTCTTAAAGAGGAGCTATGACACCAGTCATATTTCATTGCTATGATGCACTTATTCCCCAATCGTCATGGTTTAATTGCACTCTTCTGCACATTAATCAGGTGAAAATTGCTGAGTAATTTACATATAATTCCATCTATGCTAACGGGTCCTAGTGAAAAAGTGTGGGGCACTATATTTCATATTTAATGTCCCAGATGCCCAAAACGAGACAAAGGCCCCAGTGCGATTTGATGGTTGCATTGATGGAATGTAAGGCAATAAATTCCTCTGAGTTCATTGTAAAACGGTCATAAAATAAAGATTATCATGAGGTTATAAACGGTAGCCCGGAAGGATGGCAGAACATTTTATTAAGACAGGTCATTCCTGTCAGACAGATAAAAAAGAAAGGAAAACTAAGTGCCTTTTCTCCTATCACTGTGGAGGAATTTGATAGAGAAATCAGTTTGGATTTGAAGGGCTTTTGCACACATTTCTGTCTGAGGCACAGAGAACTACCATATCAAGCTAAAATATAGTGGGCTCCAGAATTATTGGCACTCTTGTTAAATATACACAAAAAGTGCTGTCAACTAAAATATAAAATAAAATAAACATGGTTACACAAATATTGGCACCCCTGGTTTAAAACTTTGTGCAAACATTACTGACAGCCACAGGTCTTTACCTATAATTAGTGATGAGGTTAGAGAACACATTTGCAGGGATTATTGACCATTCCTTCATGCAGAACTTTTCAAAATCATTGATATCCTTGGGATGCTCCTCTCTTCAGCTCAGATTACATGGCCACTGTAGAACATGGTTGTGGTTTTTACATAACCATTTCTGTGTGGATTGTGTATACTTGGCGTATACTTACCTACGACCAAGTCTCAGCTTCCTAGGATAGGCAACAAGATTTTCCATCAGGATTGCCGGGTACTTTCTATGCATTCCATTTTGCCACCAAACATGTTGATGGTGTGTATAGCCACAACATTCAATGTTGGTCTCATCTGACCAAAGCTTGGGAAGTTTGAGAAACTGATGCTTGGTTCTGTATATTGTGCTCAGTAAGTGCCGTCTTTATGCCACTCTTCCAAATGGTTTGCTGGTATTTTATATGTTTTTCTTTCTTTCTTTTTTAGGCTTGTTTACTCCAAGACACAACCAATCTCTGCAATTCTTAAACTGCGATCACTGGGTTACTTCCCTCTCATCAAGTTTTCAACCATACCATACGTTTCACACCTTTTTAATCATGGCTATTACAGTGCTAAGTGGTATGTTGAACAGTTTCTGTATTTTTGTGTTCCCATTTTGATTTGTGATGGTCAATTACCATCTGTGTCTCCTGAATAGAGTTATTTGGCTTTTCCCATGCTGATGGTTGACAACAGGATTTTGCATACTTGTTACCTCATTGCTATACTCTATTGAAAGTGGAAGTGATAGAATGACACAATATAGACTGAGATTCAAGTAAAATTCAAGTAAAATTGTATTGGCAATTTCACTTTGCTTGTTTTTGCTTACAATTATTGCTAGGGGTGCCAATAATTTTGGAAAAAAAAATTTGATTACTAAATAAAAAACATAGAAAGATGAGACTAAAAGTGTTGAAATATACACTCAGTGAGCACTTAGATATTAGGTATTTATTACACTTCTTTTTTAGACTTATAAAGTCTTTTGCTTGTGTAGCCTATCCACGTAGAGGGTTACTGTCACCTTCCTGTCAGCGTTGACCAGTCTGGCCCTTCTCCTCTGACCCCTCTCATTGACAAAAAAAATTTGCCCACAGAACTGCTGCTCACTGGATGTTCTTTTCACACCATTAGGCTCCACCCCCCCGGCGACCCTGTTCAGGATAATTGGGTTAAGATAATGGATGGATGGATGGATGGATAGATAAAGTAAAATACATTGTGCATCCTACAAACAAAATTGGGCATCTCTCTTTCTGTATGTGTGACTGTTCGTGCACGTGCATGTGCGCATGCGTGTGTGAAAATGAAAACTGACACCGGAAAACACTTTGTCATTCTGTGATGTAACATAATGTAAAGGAGTTAACATTATGGTACGACTATTATATCATTCATTCCATTAAAAAGTTTGTAAAAGAGAACAGAATTTAAAAACGTAATTAACCGTGCATATTTCCGAAGCTTGCACGTTTGACAGTACTCTGTATAACTGAACATCTGTGATTCATCCTGTAAATGGTAATGTAATTGGTTCACCATAAATCTATCCATGACATGCACATCCGCACTGGGGGAAGTTTTACATTTAAACCATTCAGTTATTCATATTCAAACCCATATACAAAGAAAGCTTTTCTGTACCTGTGAATTTGACTCCTTTGAACACTGACTATATAGAATCTTCTCCTGATTAACTGCTGAATGGTGCCGAATCCAGGTCATTAAACACATGTAGCAGAATCAAATCATTAGTATTATGTAGCTTTCTCAGGGAACTTACACACAACCTGATGTAAAACAATGCTGTTCCAATAGATGGTGCAGTCCAGCGGAGAAATGAGTCAAAGCCTTTCTGAAAAGCATTATGGAAATACCACAGCGCACCTTAATGGATGGCCATTCTGACACATTAACACCCCACTCTTCCCAATGATACACCTTCAGCCGTACTCACAGCATTTCAGGGTACTTATGCATGGAGAATTATTGCCTGTCCTCCCTGGATAAACCATTTAGAACCAGCCTTCCTTCTCTTCCATATTTTAGAATGAAAAAGACTATGAAGGATTTAGCTTCTTTAACAATGATTCTAACAAAGATTTTTAATGATTACTTTATTGGTTGTTGTGTAGAACAATTGAATAATTGCTTTCAATTGTTTTATTTATTAGAAATATATTGAGAGTGATCGTTCATACAGTCATGAGATAGTACTTTAATTGCCAGAAACTCTAAGTACAAAAAGCAAACACTGCTTCAGCACTTTGGGAACTGAAAACTGGGTGAAAATGTTTTTGGAATAACAGAACATGTTAAGTCAGTTTCCGAGTAGAACTCTCTCTAAAAGGCAGAGTAGGCTTCAGCATAGCAATAGCCACACAGCGAGTGAGATCTGAGACACAAGTCACTCGCAGCTCACCCTCAGCCCTGTTAATGCAAACATAAGCATGTTTGTTTAATCTTACCTCTGTCCCACCACAACTCCTTTTTAAAGTCTCAATGCTCTCAAGATTTTGCTATCAATGATACCTGAAACATGGCAGAAGACTTCTGTAGATTGAACACTGGATTCACAAGCTGAGGCAGTGACTTAGGCCTTATCACTGTGCATGAATTGCACATTTTGTCTTTACAGTAACAGTTTCAGTTTACAGTATCATGGCCGTTTTTATTCATCATGTAACATGATATCACAAACAGCAGGCTAGGTATTCCATTAGACTCTAACAAGATAGAATAAAAGTTATAAGCTAATGAAGGCTCATTTGCAAATGAGTATTTTAAAAATATTTATATAAAATTGTATTGGCTGTAACAGTTTGCCAGGAGCTTTTTAATTTCATAGATACAGTTGCAAAAAATGTATTTATACTGTAGCAGACTATACACTATTTGTATATAACAGAATATACCACAATATAATATTCAGTATTAATATTCCATAATAGTGCAGATTAGTGTTGCACATGATTTTTTAATGTGATGGCATGTGAACGGAGTGAATCCAGCACTATTAACACCAGTATTGAAGGGTATATGGCTAAATGGGCCTCTCTTATATTAGATGCTGTTGATTTGTGGCGACGCTTCATTTAACAAGCTTCTGTGAAATGCAGACATCTTGTAAGAACCTCCTGCAACCCATGGCACATTTGACATTATCGTCAATTATATGCTAATCACAAATGGAATGCATTCTCTCTGGGTGATTTGTGTCTGTAATTATATGCCTCGAGGAGAGATGGCTCAGGGTCTGTGATAAAACCACTGTTTTTTGGGGGGGTTTTTTACAGCTGAATAACAACCCGAAAAGGTTTGGCACAATGTTTAGGCTGAAGTCCAAAATTCTGTGTAAGTTCTGTCCAGTCCACCAGTTTACATTCTGTTACAGGTTAGCTTTGAAGGAATGCCAAAACAACAACAAGACATTCAGTAAACAGCCATGAGCTGTGGTCTATCACAACTCTTTGAGCCTTAAAATATAGTCTGACACATGTAGAGCAATGGGATTAATTCAATTTTCACACTTGTGAAAAGAACTGAAAGAACTCTAAGTAATATTATGCATGTAAAACAGGTGTACTGTTTAGCTCGACTGGGCTGAATGTCAATGCTTACTATTTACAATAGTCATTTTGTACATCATCTTGTGACACACTTCAAACGCTCCCATAACCAACTAATGCATCTTGATGCACTGTTTTGGAACCACTGATATAGAGTAGGGAGTTCTTAATGTGAGTGCTCCAAAGTCTGCCAGTTCCCCACTCATTATTGATTATTAAAGTAACAGCCAACAGGTGGGATTCAATCAAATGCACTTAGTATTTTAAAGGGCAAATGCAATTCAATCAAGGTAAATAAAAAACCGGCAAATTCTGGGGGCAAATCTCTATATAGATTACAGCTTCCACACTGTATCTTGATATGGCGCCAGAAATAAGCGTAAATTAGTTTAGTCTTTTTTGAAAGTGTCCTATTGTTGAGAACTGCTCAAATTGTTAACTATTTAATGACCTTTAAACACACAGGCCTGCAACCATACACATGAGCTATTAATTAATTGTACTCCAATGCAGAAGTCAGACACCCTGATCCTGGAGAGCCACAGGGTGTGCTGGTTATTGTTTTCACCAGAAATCAGCAATGGATTCAGACCCAAGAAACAAAGTGAGGTCAGTTAACTGTGTAATCGGCTGCTTTCATTGATCAATTAAGTGCGGAGTAACAACGAAAGCCAACACACCGTGCAGCTCTCCAGGACCAGGGTTTCCAACCCCTGCTTTAATCCATAACATTTTAATGGTGAATTCTATTGCTGGCAGCTGAAATTGCTTTTCTTCTGGAAGATACATTTTGACTTTCCGATGTTTATTGAACTCCCATTTAGTCTTACATAAAATACATTTCTCCAGGTCCTATACAATAGTGTAAAGAAAAAAAGTGTCAAAAGTCAATTGCTTTGTACCCATGCCTTTTGCTTGAAGTAAAATACATTTGATTAATTATATTGAACTTGTGAATGAATCTGTTTGCTTGCCTTCAGCTTTGCAATGGAATGTTCACGTTCCCTTTAAAAATACCTAGCTCCAGCCTCCAGTCTGGCAAACACACCTTTAAAGCTGAAACTTGTTTAAGTTTGTTTGTTTGAATCCCAAGTAACTTTAAGTCAGGTTTGATTTAATTACATATGGCTTTAAAGTGACTAAGTGTATTTTATTCACTCTGGGGGTGAGTTTTGTTTGATTGAATCTTGGGAACATGTGCTGATGGGTTGTGGAAATTGTAAATCACTTCTAATGAAAGGTGTCGTACGAAATGAATGAATCAATAAACTTAATGCACCTAGATTCAGTACCCACTGCCCACCCTCACGGCACACACCACTCACACCCACACCACACACACTTAATGATCCATAAAATGTAATCGACTTGAAGAAATAATAACCAGGTTCAGACTCTGTGGCCTGGATGTTCATTCATTTTGCTGCTCTAATCACTCTGATTCTCTGAAGTATTGGGGTTCCGAGCGTGTTTCAAGGAAAGTAATTATCTGGAAAGAAAAACATACAAATGAAACCGTGTATTTTATACATGGCTACACACACACACACACACACACACACACACACACGCTGTATTCACTACATTGTTTTAGAACAACAACTATTAAATAAGTAATACTTCATTCTAAACCAAGGTTAAAA
The DNA here is from genome assembly GCF_963514075.1 of Conger conger. NCBI lineage: Eukaryota > Metazoa > Chordata > Actinopteri > Anguilliformes > Congridae > Conger > Conger conger. The sequence goes on along the minus strand of NC_083773.1, from coordinate 32,726,304 downwards.
AGTGTCTCATGATGAAATACTGAAAAAGCACAAAACGGGATAAAACAAAAAACACAAGTGCAATAAATACAAAGAAATTGATCAATAATCAGGGAACGCATTCCCTGTCTAGGGGCAAGAACAGCGAAGTCTCCCTTTAAAAATCTAGCCCTCGGGGTGACCAGTAGACCTTGGTTACAGGACCTCAGGGACCTCACACTGGTGGAAGGAGACAGCAGCTTGGCTATATAGTCAGGAGCCACTCTATGTAAAGCCCTGTATGTAATAGTGAGAATTTTAAAATGAATTATGTACTTAATAGGAAGGCAGTGAAGGGAAGCAAGCACAGGGGTGATATGAGTTTATTCCTACTACAGCAGTGTGCAAAAATGTGGGCACCCCCTGATCAAAAAGACATTTACAATTAATATCTAAGTGAACAGAAGCAAACCTGACCTCTAAGTGGTACAACGTTAAACAAGACATTTCTTCAAATTTTAAAGCAAGATTACTTTTTATTTTAATTGTTTACAGTTTCACCTGGGCCTTCGTAATAATCTTTTAAAAAAGCAATAATCCAAAATGGTTCCCGAACTTTTGCACAGGGCCCTTTTCCTTTTTATAATAATGCATAAACAGTAAAAAATCACTCCACATAATGCACTTTTCTGCTGCTGGACTGAGGATATGCTGGACCGAGGATAGGTGCTGCCGAGAAAGTGAAGCCAAGCGTAGCATCCATGGTGGAAATGTCTAGGATCTTGGATCCAGCCTGGTTTTAAGATGACCCACCTGGTTTGAAGCTGGTTTTGAGGTGGTTTTGAGGTTGTCAAGCTGGCTGTTAAGCTAATATGTCCATCTGGTGGGCCAGTTGGCACAGAAAATTCAGAATTCCAGTTTCTAGTTGGAGCAGAAGCTGGTCTGAGCTAGATGCCATCTTAGGCTGGTATCTGGAAACAACAGGGATCAGCACCCTCCAGCTACTTCAGGAGGAATAGTGCAGTGTGCACAACATGGAGCACTGAGATTTTAAATGAAGTGAGATATATTTAAAGATATTTCTTAAAAGCTTTTGAAACAGGCGGATTAGTACAGAATGTCTACTAACACTTCAGAAATAATGAATGTACTGTTTTATAAAGGGTTACCTTATTAGCGCTGAAGTCAAATCATTGACTGGGTATACAGTAAATATTCATTTGATTTCTCTGTGTACTAAGAGGGCAATTACATTTATAACTCAAGAGGGACGCATTAAATCTCATTCCTGTGGAATTCCACTTGATGTGACTGACAGGCAAATTGGAAGTGCTATAGATTGATAGCTGTCACCTCTAAGGCTGTGGATGTAGAAACAGACATTACCGACCGATTAAACGTCCTTGGATGTTTCTACCAATGTGAGCAGGGAGGTGATAGCACCAGTTTAAGCATTAAGGCTTTTCTAAAGCTCTTGAAATGGATATCATCGCAATAAAATTGCTAAATATGTACTATTCCCCTCAAAAGAAGAGCACTGTATACATATAACTCATCCTTATTTATTTCTGCTGACAAACACCACTAAGTTTTGTGGAACAGCATCATAAAAAGAGTGCATTGGTTCTATCAGCATATCTATTAGTGATAATTAAATTGCCCCAAATAGCCCATATCCTGTCTACAATCCAGCTTCCTCAGGACAGGAAAGAAGCACTTCTAATTTTTAGCTGGTGACTTTTTTCAACAACAACGAATAACAAAACTCCCCAAAGGTGTACATCATTTAAGGCCCTTCATGGGATTAGAATCATTTGGCGTTTAACACATATAATCAGCATTCTGAATGCATTGCCGACTGATAAATGTCTATTTTTATGGTCTGTGTGGTGGAGAGGATTAGCTACATAAGGTGGTGGGCTACTGTAGGTGCAGACCAGAGACTTCAAATAGGCAAATATACCTTTCAAACTACTCTCGTATTTTCCTGTTGTAATTATCAATTTTGTTTAGACAAAGGTCACCCATGTAAGCTTTTTACCCATGTTCTCTTTTTACACATTTAATGTGATAGAATAAGGTTATAATAGATTCTAGGCTATGTATGGATTTAATGTGTGTTCCGTGTCAGGCCCAGACATACGTTTTTCTTTTTTTTTCTTTTTTCAATGCATTCAGTATTTTACACATAGGGCAATTTATATACATAGAAATTGCATATTGGCCAAATGTTATTACTGGCTTGTTAAGTTACCTATTAATAAACTTTTGTTTTGATTAAATCAATTGTTAGCAGGAGGTACAAGGGCTTACAAATACCAAATAAACAAAACCTCCTCCTTGAAAGTTACAGTTACAGTGTTCTAGAAAATATCAGTACAACATCAGTAACCTGATGAACCACTGTTATTAGTAGTAATGATATTTATGCATGGCAAATACTTTACTTGTAGATATAATAGTGTAATATAAAAACAACAGACCCAACTGTCATGACATGCACGCTGCTTATTCTGAGTAATTGACTCATTCATTGCAAGGGGCATGTTCAAAATAATCTGGGGTTTAATTAGAGAATTCATTGTGTGTGAAAAAACACACATTGTTATAAAATATATTTCCTTCTGAATTGCTAAGTAATTGGGCCATTCCAATCATTGTTCAGAGTAACAACGTCATTTGATTAAAAAGCTGATTGGAGAGGGGAAAACATATAAAGAAGTGCAGCAAATTATAGGATGCTCAGCTAAAATGATCTCAAATGGCAACAAAAACCCGAAACAAGCGGAAGAAAACAAACAACTACTGTTAAAATGGATCAAAGAATAGTCAGAATGGCAAAGATTGAGCCATTCATCAGCTCCAGAAAGATCAAAGATGATCTACAATTACCTGTAAGTGCTGTTACAGTCAGAAGATCGAAGCTAAGCTATCAGCAAGAAGCCCCCGTACAGCACCATTGTTGAAAAAAGGGCATGTGCAGAATCGGTTAACATTGGTTAACAAGGAACACATCGATTGGCCCAAAGAGAAATGGCGTAACATTCTGTGGACTGATGAGTAAAATTGTTCTTTTCAGGTCTAGTGGTTGTCGAGAGTACGTCAGATGACCCCCCGGATAATTCAAGCCACAGTACACTGTGAAGACAGTGAAGCATGGTGGCGCAAAATTCGTGGTATGGGGATGTTTTTCATATTACGGTGTTGGGTTCGTATGCCAGGCATCATGGGTCAGTTTCAATACGTCAAAATACTTGAAGAGATTATGTTGCCGCATGCCGAAGAGGAAATGCCCCTGAAATTAGTGTTTCAACAAGGCAACGACCGCAAAACACAAGTAAGCAATTAACATCTTGGTTCCAGACAAAAAGGATTGAGGTAATGGAGTGGCCAGCTCAATCCCCCGACCTCAACCCCATTGAAAACTTTTAAAAAACATTAAAAATGCAGTTTTATGAAGCAAAACCCAAAAATGATCAGGAACTGTGGAATGTAGTTTGTTCATCCCGGGCTGAAATACCTTCTAGGTGCCAGAAGTTGGTTGACTTGATGCAACGCAGATGTGCAGCAGTTATCAAAAATAATGGTTATGCAACTAAATATTAGTTCAGTAATTTAAAGTGAAGTTAAATTTCTTCAGTTTATACAGTTTGAAGAGAGCTTGAAGAGAAAAATGTTGACACTGCCATTTTTTTAACAGATTAATATTCCTTTTCTTTGCTTCCTGTAAAAGAATAACTCAGACTTGATAAAATTTGCTAATGCTTTGTTTTGGAATTGAATGTGTAATGTTTCCACTACATTTTGAATATTGAACTAAAAGCTATTGAAGCATATTTGCACTTTATTCACTTTTTTTAACGCACTGCTATTTATTTTAACACAACTGTATATTTCATATATTTGAACCATTATACACATGATACTAAAAAGCATTAAGAGGTTAAGATGGCTCTTTTGGGCTGCTGTTTCATAATGTACATAGAACAGATATTGAATGATATTGGCCAGATTTTCAGAATACATTTCTCTTTAGCTTTTCAAATGGACTGCTGGTCCTCATCACCACCAATATAAGGATGATAAATAATCAATATGAGTAGGATCACCGTTAGTCACAGTAAATATTTCATTTTGCAGTTGAAGTGCACACATCAGAGATCTTAAGCCTGATATGTGTTCACACTTCTCTGGATCATTTTGCCTGTGTGCCAGCACAATCATTTCTCTGAGCCATAAAAAAAGCTCCAATCTATTTATTTCTTTTTTTCAGTACAAGACCTTATCTTACATTCATTAAACAACGCGCATTCAATAGCATATACTGTATGTGGTTCCTTTATACCTAATATCAAGAAAACTGAACATGCTAGTCTCACATTGATTTCACATCAACAACAACAGCGTGTGGAATTCAGGGGAATTCTAGCCTCCTTTTAAATATCATATGTGATATTTATTCACACGGGTCCAAAAATAGGGTTTTTAAGGTATTATTTAAAAAATCGTTAATGACTTTGTTTTTACAGCTGCTGGTAATGTGCTCCAGGAACAGAGCCGAGGTTTTTAGTCGGTTTTTCATTAGCCGCAGCTGCCACTGCAGATGTTTCCATGGTCGCAGGTCACTTTCACTCACGCCCTTTGTGTGCGCCTCATATCAGCCATGGACGCCTCTAAAAGCCTTGATAAAACATCAGGCCAATCAGTGTGAAGTAATAAATCTGCAATTGTTCACAACATACTAGGTATCCATAGCAATGAGTCACTGCTGTGTACTAGGACATTGAGAATAGGCAGGAGTAGCATATAACACAGTATCCTTCTTCGTACTTAAAACCTGCATGCATTTCTGTATACACTAGGCTCTTATGGCTGCATATCAGAGACACTAAATGAGTCAAAGAGGGGGGCAACTGTTGAATCTTGTTATCGAGCTGTTCTTTTGCTCTGTTTTGTGGAAGATAGGAGATTATATGGTAATCAATCCATCAGGAGCTGATGCGCTGACTGCCCAGTAAAACCATTTTGCTTTCATCATCTCTGTCTGTTCTGCGACTAATATTCAGAGAATTTCCCAGACTATATCTTTTATGGTCTCAACCTTCAATCTCACCACCCCAAACCCTTATGTTGCGCTGCTGTTTGTGCATTCCCGATATATACAGGTGCAGCAGGTGTAATGACAGTCGCCCCTTTCAGATGTATGACCAGGCAGAGCATGCAGCATTGAATTAATTCATTAGCTGCAAAGTTGGTCTGAGCTCTCCATCTGTTCCTGTTCGGCAGGTAAGAACAAGACAGGCTGTTCTATTTGCCTCACAGTCATCCCTCCTGCGTCTTCATTCTTCAGCCCAACGCAGTAGGTCTGAGGTGGCAGCCCACTAGATCGCAAGAAATGATTTTGATCCTGATAAAAGCTATAGGGTATAAATATCTGAGCGCAGTTAACCATTCTTGCTGGACAGGATTCTGTGCACACAAGAAGGGCAATGGCATATGGTCAGTACAAAGCATGCTTTCATATGGTGAAAGGAATCTCATTTATTTGTATTGTTTCTGGCTAAAAACCTACAGGTGCCAAGAAAGACCGCTTGGTGGCCGGCTAGATTGAGTTAAAATATCACTATTTTAACAAAACGTGGGGAGTTACTCCTAAAACATGCCATCAAGCACACAAACCCATCTAGATCTCCACGTTGTGACATTATTTTTCAATATGTGCAATACAAACCAAACAAATGCAATTGCCTCCCTAACTGTTACAATTTGCTGCCAAACTCCGTTGTCTCCAACACTTCCTGTGGGATAATCTTCCTGGTGAACGAGGGACTGCCCTGCTGTGCATTGATGATGATATAACAAATCAAAGAAACAAAATGTGTAACAAAGCAATTTTAAAAATCTGTATGCTAGTATCCTAGCATCTGTATCTGTAGCCTAACAGCACTGAGTCTGCTACTACATACCCGACCCAAAGGAGCATTCAGTTTTTAACTATTATTTATTTTTCTTAAATATTGGTGCCCAGCATGGGCTTGAGCATATCCAATTCCCACTCTAGTTTTGAATGTCTAACTCTAAACCAGGGGGGCCACAGTATCTGCTGGTTTTTGGTGTGTTACAGCAAGAGAGATGAATTTCAAAGTCTTTCATTGGCTAAAGAGTCCACACACCTTGTTCTCAAGGCCTTAATTGGCTGTTGATTAAAAGGACACCAAAAATACCAGCAGACACTGTGGCCCTACAGGACTGGAGTTTGACACCCCTGCTCTACACCATGTCCGACCCAAGACCTGTGGTGTTGCCATCCTGCCTCTTTTCACTCTGCAGCCCACAGCCAAGTTCACGGATTGTACTAGAAGAAGACCTTTCATATCAGGTAAATGGTAAATGGTTGGCATTTATATTGCGCCTTTATCCAAATCACTGTACAATTGATGCTTCTCATTCACCCATTCATACACACACTCACACATCGACAGCTAGTGGCTGCCATGCAAGGCACCGACCAGCTCGTCAGGAGCATTTGGGGATTAGGTGTCTTGCTCAGGGACACTTCGACAGAGCCCGGGCGGGGGATCGAACCGGCAACCCTCCGACTGCCAGACAACTGCTCTTACTGCCTGAGCCATGTCGCCGCTGAGTCCGCATGCACTTGATTGTGAGCTGTAGTCACAAGAGAGTGGTGAAACATGTACCTCTATCCGATTGAACCTTCCCATGACCTGGGTGATGTAATCACAGAACAGAAGAACAGAAGTATCCAAAACGTATTCTTTTGTAACTTTCAGAAGTGTTTGGTTTGTGGTTGTGTGAAGACTCTCATACACAGACACTGATAAAAGCATTCCATAATGAAAAAGGTGTTTATATAAACTCAGTACATGCCTTTTAGCTTCATTTTGGTAAAGAGCAGCAGAAAGGTGGGGGATTATGGGGAGGGAGTTACGATTTCTGGGGTTTTTCACTCTGCTCAACAGACAACAATGGAATTAGAAATTAACTCATGGAAAGATGTGGGCTCTAGTGGGTAGATTGATCTCCTGTCAGATTAATTGTTTGTGAAGCACTAGATTACAAGTTGATGGGAGTCATGCTGTCTGTGTTGGTTTTTCATTGAACTAATATAAAGGATCTGAGTGCAGGGGTCAAGTTGGATAACTTAATGGGAAAAACATGAAGCATAATTGCTCATAATAGTGAGTTGTTAGTCACTGGCCTCTGAATTTGCATAGTTTTCATGAACATGCATACAGCACGTACAGTATAATGATATTAGAATAACATATCACCTATTCCTGACAAAACTGCTAGGAGTAATTCAACCAGTTAGAGTTACTAATCGGGGATATTGCATAAATTCTTATTGTGTTTGTTGGGAGACAAATAAATTTGTGTATTGGACCACTTCACATATGATAATGACCGCTATCAGTTTCAAGGTACCCCCTCTGGGGATTTTTCACTGGACTCCAGGGGGGAGCGGGGAAGGCCCCACTACCATTAACGATTTGAATGGCCCAATCCGAAGTGTTCGGGATAGGCGCAATTCCTTACCACCAATCAGAGGTCACACTTGATTTGAAGACATATTTGAATATATGCAAATGTAACACTATAAACACCCCAAACACCATTGCTCTTTGGAACATTTCCCTGACTGTAATAAACTTTCCTGCTTTTTACTAAGAACGGTTGATCTGCTTCTTCACTGAGATAAAGGTCATTTTCTAATTTCTCAGTAAATTAAGAATTTACTAGCAGTGTTGTATTTTATTTAGCGGACATGATATTCACTTAGCTAATTATAAAAAAGCTGTAAAAATCCAACCTGATTCTGTGGTCAGTGGTGTGCATGAGTGAGCGAGTGAGTGAGTGAGTTTGTTCGTCAGTCAGTCAGTCCACCATTGGAAACTATAAATGAGACACAATATGCTTTGTGCTGCATTGCAGGCACTCAGTTGTGAGATACAGTCCTATTCCTCTTGGAGAGCCTACACAAGCATACTCCCTGATCACTGATCCCTTAGGCCTAGACAGCTGTTCCTGAAAATGGGTGAGTAGGGAAAAGAAATCCACAGCACTGTATATTCACAGAATGCTGCTGTTACACAAGTAGCAAGAGAACATATATTGCCCAGCTGGAATTATGTAATTTCATTCATAATAAATATGAAAATGGAAATGGAAGTGCATTTGTCACAGCCTATCTAATGCAGTCCAGTAGTAGTGAGAAAACTATTATGAAGACGGGGCCTGGAGTTGTATCAACCATGACAGGGTGTTATGATCTACGGTCTCCAGATTATGTCTGTAGCAGAGATGGGAAACTCTTGTCCTACACTGCTACACATGAGCACCACGGTGAATAGCGATTGCTGCGGGTCATCCTGTGTGGACTACAGTTTTTAAAATTCATCTATTGACGAGGAAATCCTCCTCTAATATATACTCTGTGGCTCCTTTAAGCCTTTAAAACATGCAAACATGCTCGTCTCACATTGATTTCACATGGAAAAAAACACAGTGTGTGGAATTCTAGCCTCCTTTTAAATATCATATGTGAAATTTATTCACATTGGTCTAAAAATAGGGTTTTTAAGGTATTATTAAAAAATAGTTCATGACTTGTTGAATGACTCATGAATGTTTTTACAGCTGCTGGTAATGTGCTCCAGGAACAGAGCCAAGTTTTTAGTCGGTTTTTCATTAGCTAGTAAAAGCACGCCTCCAAGTGCTGCCAACCAAACTACATCATGGTCATCAACAGGTGTTTGAAACAATGTCTCATATTTGAAATGGTTGTTACTTCTATAAAGGGCTGTTCATAGCCAGGCATGTTCATTTTATAACTAAAGATGTATCATCCATTCTCCATCCATCTGTTGTGTTACACATTAACTTCACTTTAAAACCACATGTATGTTTCAGTGCAGTAATAAACATTAATTTTCCAATGTAACTGCAAACAAACCTGATCTCACTGCAAATGATGAGGACCATAACAAGCCATAACTAAACTAGGTTATACGTGTCAGCTCCTAGTTTTAATATTTGGAAGTTTAGGCCATGTCCACAGGCTAGTGGTCAGAGGTCTAACATCAAATGGGCTGGCTAAATGGAGAGCAAAGCGATTGGCAAAATATTGCTCAGTCTCCTCCATATAGGCAGTCGCTGTATATGGAGAAGAAAGTGTTTCTTGTACCCATAATGTTTCCTGCTGGTGGTAATAATTGAGATTAAAAATGTTATTCTGCACATAATTTGCTAGATCCCTATTGTATGCTTTCTGCTAATGAAGTGAAGGATATCAGAATGCAACTGAAATATATTTGGGCCCTTATAATGTATTTTATAAATCCGGACCTAAATTACTTAAAATGTGTGTGTGTGTGTGTGTGTGTGTGTGTGTGTGTGTGTGTGTGTGTGTGTGTGTGTGTGTGTGTGTGTGCTTAACTCTGCTAACAGTAATTAATTATCTGAATATCAAAATGCCTCTCTGCTGAATGAGAGCCAAGAGACGGGTGACAACAAGGTACTTATTGAGGCTGGGATTGTATTGTGTCCTTATCTCTTACAATTAAATTGAATTAAAATGTAAAAGGTTCAGCAATCACTTTAACTACCTCCCAAAAATGACTTGAGGAAGAAAAAGTTTCATGTTTGCATTTACTTTTAAGTTACAATTTTAAAGCCCCTACTTATTTTTTTCAAGTTTTATTGAATGCTTGGTTTCTTGTGTTGTTTAATGTGTCCCAAAGAATGTGTCCCAAATCTATAAAACATGACATTTCACCGCATTTTCCCCAAATAAGAAAACAAACCAGTTTCATTTGCCTCCAGACCTGATGTAGATTCTGAATGTCAATCAAAGCAGCCAATCATCTTTGATCTCACTATAAATAATCAAGCACACATCTTAACCTGGAGACTGGCATCATTGCATTATTAGCAAGCTACCAAAACACAAAGAGTAAGCCTCCAAAATGGCCTGTTCAACTTAATAGCAGAGAGACTTTATTTAAAAATAAATATGTTCGGTAGACCTTGTGTAATAATATACAGTACAACTGCCAAACAATAGAATGATTGAGACCTTTAAGTCAAATGGAGATACAGGCCTGAAACTGTAACTCTATATTAATGCTAATGTAATTTGTCACTATTTCCAAACAAGACCAAGTCATGTCAAGTACTTCTGAAAATGTTTTAATTAGTCAGTGAGATTTTTTGGGAAAAAAGCTTTTAGATTTGCTCTTTCATTTAACCATAGCACATGGCAGAGTAGTGCTCCATTTAAGAAATTCTCATATCTAACTGTGCCGTAAAATGTGATATTTTCACAATGACTCCAAATCATTAATGAATGTATTTGAGGCAACGGATTTAGCCTTTTTATTTAAAAAAAGAAGAAAAAAGGCAGATGCTAATGAAAGCTGGGTGATTCAAATACGATGCTAATGAAAGCTGGGTGATTCAAATACGATGCTAATGAAAGCTGGGTGATTCAAATACTTATTACAATGTAAGTTTTGAAAGTGTATGCCATGTAAAATAAGTTAAATTCCTGTACATGGTATAGTACTGTACGGTAGTATTCTGAAATTCAGCTGGCACTTCATCCTTACATTTCAAGAGGATAAACAAAAAATCCTTAACACTAGAAAGGCCAGAACCAACGTCATCAGGTGTTTGGACCTTTAATTCAAATAACTCCAACACTGAATGCAATACATTCCTCCCTCCATGACTTTTCCCAAATAGTTGGGCTTAAAATAACTGTGAAACTGTTGAAATACAAAAAAAAAAAAAAAGATTTGTTAAATAAATATAGGCAGTTGCAGAATGTGTTGCTCTATTTAGCTACTATTTAGCAACTGAATGACCAATACTTTTATGCTAATAGCATATTCAAGCTAGCAACTAGTTTTGCACATATTGCATTGCAGTTATAGAAATGACTAACTAGCAGGGGCTACACCCCCAACGTATTTTCAACTTTGAAAATACAACATTGTGAAATCACTTGGGCAAATGGAACCAGAAGCAGCAACCGAAAAAGCATCTGCAGTCACAACTTGCACATGTTATGTACGGCACTGAGGACCCAGATGCAGACATGGGGATAATCCAAAAACGTTGTTATTTATTCCGAGTTCATAAGCCAAGAGATCCAAGACAATGCCAAAAACAGAAACCAAAAGAATAGTTGAGTAAACAGGCAAAAAGGTCAAAAATCCAATAAATAAAGGCAAAAGTACAAAAGGACGAAGGCAAAAAACAAAGTCACTAAAACAAAGCAGATAATCAAAAACCAGGAAAGCAGATGGGCAAACAAAACAAGAGGGCAAGGCAAGCTCGAAAATCTAAGTCAAAGGGGTGTCTTCAGGAATCTCAAAATATAGGTGTACAAGTAATTCGGCTTCAGGAATCTCAAAATATAGGTGTACAAGTAATTTGGCTCAATAAATGATCAACATTCTGACAATGGGTGAAAGGGAGACTGAGGTTTAAATACATGAGGGAAGGTGACAATCTAGGCGGGGCTGGGGAGAAGGTGGGCTAAACAAATAGACAACAGGTGGGGAAACATAATAGGGTAATAACATCATAACAGGAGGGGGACTGGATGCACGTACTGTGGTGCCTCGGGGTGGATCCTGAGGTGCAGAGAGTGGGCACAGCTAGGAACCAACACAGGAGATAGCAGATGTCAGAAAAAATACTTTTTTTTTTTTTCTGTGTGTTTTTTTTTTTTTCGGGGTATCGGGAAAACTGGAGAAATCAAAGGGGCCGTTTAGGCAAAAAATAAACGAAGATTCTTCCCAGACCGGGGTATTTTCCAGGGCTTCCTCCCTCCTCGGCCGCGTCAGGGCTGGCGGGAAACACAAAGACAGGGGGTGAATAGGAAGGGAATTTATCTGGCTCACGTGACCGGCGTCCGTTTCCAGGTCTTCGGTGTTGCCGTCCGTGAAGGTGGGGTCTTCCTCTGGTTCAGTATGGCTGGGCGTTGCAGGTCCCCTCTCTCTCTCTCTCTCTCTCTCTCTCTTCCACTTCCACTCTGCTCACTCACGTGCGCTGGCCGGGGTCCTGGACCGCAGGTAGAGGGATCTCTCTCCAAGGTGCTGATCTCCCCATCACCTCTCTAGGCAGATATACCCCTTCGCACACCTCTCCCAATGCGTGACGTCTGCGCGGTTGACCTGCACCCACGTGGCACAACATTCAGGAGCAAGGGTGCCACAGTACCCAAACATGTAAAACATATGGCTCCGGATTAGGGAGTAGACATTTGCATAGATTGAAAACGTAGTGATAGTCAGAGACAGGTGAGAACACTTTGCTGTGTTACGTGAATACTTATAACTACCCAATAAAAGTGACTGTTAGTTAGTTAGACAGACAGTAAGTGTATTAATCGAATTAGTACTGTACAATATCTAGTAGTAGTTAGTAAGAATAGTGCTTTACAACATTTAACTACCAAGAGAAGCAGGAAGTAAGAACTGCGAGATTGGAAGAAACGTTGAAATACCGAAAACTACCGTAAACACCCGAATAGTGCGACACGCAGACAGGGGAGTGACTCAGCTGGTAAACAGAACGAAATAGGTCAGTTTAGTTTTATCAACTGGAGGAGTTACGTCCATAATAAGAATAAGTATCTGCAATAAATAAAAATATACTGTTAATTTTAAAAATAATAATGACATTTTAAAGATCAAACAAAAGCTAGGAAAATAAATGATTTTCATATATGAATTCATATTTTATTGTAAAAATGCATTCAGTGAATTAGGAATAAGAACACAGTGAACAATATATTTATTGTGTTGTGCTTTCCCTCTGATACTGACAGGAGTAGCATAGGCCTAAGCTTTAGTTATGTAAACATCCCAACTATCGTTAGTTGATTTGTTGACTTGTTGATTTGGTTCTATGACCATCCACGTTGGTCCATGGTTCTGACTTGATTAATACAAATGTCCTAAATATTGCATAACAATGTAGCATGTGTCCAAATAGCCCAAGTTACTCATGAGCCAAATAAAAACAGCAGCATATCTGTCTAATGGTGCTGTGTGTGTGTGCGTAGATTATATGCATTTGTGTGCACGTGCCTGCATCTTGGTTGGCATTTTTTGTCAGAGGAAGGGCCCATAAAAAAAATCCTAAATAGCTGCCACCACTGGTAGGGGGTACACAAAACAGGTCAAACCACAGGAATAAATGCTGGGGAGAATGGCAGTGCAAACAAACAGAACAGACGGGTTTAAATAGAACAGATAACAAGGGAAACGAGAATCAGGTGTGCGCAATAATCAGGAAGTGAGACACAGGTGAAACGAATGAATGAACAGAAAACAGAACTATGGTGGTCACAGGCGAAACGCTGGGGACTTAGAATACAGATATAGACAACACATGACAAAAGCTTCAATTAATCAAAAATAATTGAATCATTTGGTACTGGCAACAAAAGCAATTAACTAGTTATCCATTTGACTGTAGTCAGTTGGCTAACTAGTTCTATTAAAACACAGTGTACAGTAATAACATGATCTGGTACTGTGTCTTAATTGTGCCCGTGGCAACAGTGACCTGTTATCCCAGAGGGTGTTGTATGATTGGTTTCAGTGGACAGGGTATAACTGATCCTGGTGTACAAGTGTGATTCCTCTGGTTGATTTGGCAATTGCAGTCAGTGTGCACCAGCTGTGTATGAATTCCGCTGGAGAGGCAAGGAGGCTGCAGAATGAATAAGGGGGGTGGGGGATTATTGTAGTAACAGCAGATTATTTGAAAGAGACAAGCCCCAGAACTGAAAATTCATGTTGCAGCGATGGGACAGGCACACAACAATATGTCTGATTCAAAACTGTTCAAAATTGTAAGGAAAAAAGTTTAGCTAAAATGTTTCCAAACCCTGGAGATGCATAGAATGGCTGCAGGCGTGAAGCAGCCTTCAGTGAGATTGAAGATCATCCAGGTCAATATTCCCACATTTACAGGTTTGCCAATGACTAGGCCTTAGGCATCAATTGCTCCAGTAGAGCAAGATTTCAAAAATGCTGTGCAGATTAATTTGGACTGTGATACATCACCTTGGACTGCTAATCCCATTCACAACACACTCCATATCAGATGATCCATACGCGGAAAGATAAGCTTGCAACAGGGTTTCTGGCACATGCCAGCCTTCAGCTGGTACAACATGAAGCAATAAAAATACCGCTGGCCAAAATGCCCAGCAGAAATATGGCCAAGAAATACTGTAGGCCTGACAAATTAATTAACAGCCTAATGTGTAACATACTGCATAAAACAATTTGCCAGAAAAAACTTTTATTAGCCTACGATTTTGCCCCTGCTTTTAAACAGTTAGACTAGAATGACACATTTTCTGAGCTATTGCTTGCTCCCTCCAGCATTAAACATGAACATAAAACTGCTGTGTACATGCAGTTCTGCATCACTCACAAAAAATGTTGAAACGGACACTCCGGCAGTTTTTCAAAATTCCAAGGGCCATGAAAGTCCAAGCAGTGCAGAGCCACCACAGAAACAGATGGTTCCTCAGTGGTGGAATGACTTGCCTACCAGCAGAATCCTTCCCCCTATTTCGACGCAGACTCAAAACACACCTTTTCAAACTCTACCTTAGTCCTCCCTCCTGATTTCCCCCGCCCCCCCCTTTCTGGTACCCCTATCCTTGTCTAACCCCCCCCCAAAAAAAATAAAATAAATAAATTGCACTTATGATGACGACTATATGTTTAGAACAGCATTCCATGTGTATTTTCCTAGTTCTGGATGTGATGCTTTGACTTGTGGTAGAACCTATGCGTCTGCCAAATGACAAAAATGTAAATGTAAATGTTCATCAGACAACTTACATTTTGATCTCTGGGAGGGCAAATGTTGCTATCAAGTGGATAACTATTGCTTTGTGAAGATAAAATGTTGCTTAGAGACAAAGCAATGTTGATAACGAGATATGAGGCTGTGTTTTCAACCTGCAATGTCATGCAATCAACCGGTAATGTGATGAGACCAGATGTTAACGTGATTGATATCGCATGATATATAAAATGATAAAACGGCTTGCCATAGCTGCAGGGATTAGCATTAGGGGTGACATAAAATCACTGACGTACAGTACACAAACCCTATCTAGTGAGGGCTTTTCTACCATTTTAATTACCTTCAATCCTTTTTCACCAGAGCTGCTCAAACCTGAAATGGAAGTATAATTTCAGCACTTTTAATGCAGTGAAGCTGTGCAGTTTTATCCATGTTGTTTGATAGATTTGACTAGCTATATAACCAGGTTACCAGGTAACAGGCAGGCAGTGTAAGGACTCTGCAGGGATGTAAATAGAAAGGTTTAGTTAATGTCAAAGCATAGGCTCTGCAGCACAATGCAATGTTATGAAAGCTTTATCATGCTGTAAGTGTAACATGGTGTAGATTTTGCTCCATACATTTCCATGAACATAGTGTGTACTGTGTTTAAAAAGACCGTAGGGATTCAACACACCCCTGTGGCGATACAGTAAACGAACAAAAACATGTAATCTCACATTACAATTAAATTCAACCATGCATGAAGACTACTGAGTTTCTATTGAAACGTCTCATACCGCTGCTAAACCAGGGAAACCAACCAGACGTACCAAACCTCTGCTAAACCATGGAAATGGAGCAGACGTACTGAACCTCTTTGGTCTAGCGCAGGGTTCGGCAGCCCTGCGCTAGATCAACGTTGTCATACTAGAACAACTGGACCCAGCATAACAGTCTTCACTAATCACTGCTGGTTGTTGACTCATGCTGCTGGTAGAGGTGTTCATATTAGGCAGCAAGGAGATGGCGACCCACCCAGGATAGACATGCATGCATGTAACAGTGGCATGTGTTACTCTTGTAGTGTGTTCCTGAAATCACAAAAACAGCTACATAGTTATTCTGGCTAGCTTTATATAGTCATATAGAAACCAAGCTATTTTGGTTACACGCCGGTTAACAGTATAGCATTATTTGGATTAGCTGCAAATGTGTGGTTGCTGCCATTTTCTTGGTATCCTCCATGAAAGTGTGCTCATACGTTCAGACAGTGGCCGATCACATATGTATGAATAAACAGATGTATTTATGTTCATTTGCATGTAGCCAAAGTGGGTTATTAACAAAGGGTCAACCATGTTAGCAACCGTGTAGCATTATGTAACATTGTTTTAGTTTACCCATGTTGCATTTACTTTTGGTAGTGTGTTTTTCTTTTTCTGAATATGTACATATGCACAATGCGAAACTATGAGTTTTATTTTGGCCATACTGACTTAGGAGTTGCTAACTAACACAGTGTGCCAATTCCAGATATAAGGGATAGGGTGGCTTGAGTTGGGGCCATTGCTGAAACATTTTTTGTTCTGCCAGACCTTGGGGAATATTTGTATACCCTGGCAGTTTGTTTATAGGCTGTACATAGTTTGTTTTTCTAACATTACAACAACACATTCAGTCATTAATCTCATTGTGGGCATTATGTCCAGGCTGTTGTTGCTGGCTTATATGTTGGAATAGGTATTGATGAATCAAACAACGTAATGATACATAGTACAGATACACAGTGCATCCGGAAAGTATTCACAGCGCTTCACTTTTCCCACATTTTGTTATGTTACAGCCTTATTCCAAAATGGAATAAATTCATTTTTTTCCTCAAAATTCTACACACAACACCCCATAATGACAACATGAAAGAAGTTTTGACATTTTTGCAAATTTATTTAAAATAAAAAACTAAGACATCACAAGTACATAAGTATTCACAGCCTTTGCTCAATACTTTGTTGATGCACCTTTGGCAGCAATTACAGCCTCAAGTCTTTTTGAATATGATGCCACAAGCTTGGCACACCTATCTTTGGGCAGTTTCGCCCATTCCTCTTTGCAGCACCTCTCAAGCTCCATCAGGTTGGATGGGGAGCGTCGGTGCACAGCCATTTTCAGATCTCTCCAGAGATGTTCAATCGGATTCAAGTCTGGGCTCTGGCTGGGCCACTCAAGGACATTCACAGAGTTGTCCTGAAGCCACTCCTTTGATATCTTGGCTGTGTGCTTAGGGTCGTTGCTGAAAGATGAACCGTCGCCCCAGTCTGAGTGGTATTGGCCAGGTGATGAGCGAGCGGTGCCTGGTTTCCTCCAAACACAACGCCTGGCATTCACGCCAAAGAGTTCAATCTTTGTCTCATCAGACCAGAGAATTTTGTTTCTCATGGTCTGAGAGTCCTTCAGGTGCCTTTTGGCAAACTCCAGGCGGGCTGCCATGTGCCTTTTACTAAGGAGTGGCTTCCATCTGGCCACTCTACCATACAGGCCTGATTGGTCGATTGCTGCAGAGATGGTTGTCCTTCTGGAAGGTTCTCCTCTCTCCACAGAGGAACGCTGGAGCTCTGACAGAGTGACCATCGGGTTCTTGGTCACCTCCCTGACTAAGGCCCTTCTCCCCTGATTGCTCAGTTTAGACGGGCGGCCAGCTCTAGGAAGGGTCCTGGTGGTTCCGAACTTCTTCCATTTACGGATGATGGAGGCCACTGTGCTCATTGGGACCTTCAAAGCAGCAGAAATTTTTCTGTACCTTTCCCCAGATTTGTGCCTCGAGACAATCCTGTCTCAGAGGTCTACAGACAATTCCTTTGACTTCATGCTTGGTTTGTGCTCCGACATGCACTGTCAACTGTGGGACCTTATATAGACAGGTGTGTGCCTTTCCAAATCATGTCCAATAAACTGAATTTACCACAGGTGGACTCCAATTAAGCTGTAGAAACATCTCAAGGTTGATCAGTGGAAACAGGATGCACCTGAGCTCAATTTTGAGCTTCATGGCAAAGGCTGTGAATACTTATGTACATGTGATTTCTTAGTTTTTTATTTTTAATAAATTAGCAAAAAATTCAAAAAAACGTCTTTCATGTTGTCATTATGGGATGTTGTGTGTAGAATTTTGAAATAAGGAATAAGGAATGTGTTTGGAATAAGGCTGTAACATAACAAAATATGGGAAAAGTGAAGCGCTGTGAATACTTTCCGGATGCACTGTAAATATGTATTTTATTACTTCAAATAGCTTATCTCAGTATCTTCGTTGCATTAGCTGAAATGTCTGTTGCCTGATCTCACTGATAAAGAGAACCAGAAGTTTGGGATTTTTTTTCACTTTATAGAAATATCTATTCATTAACTCAATTAACATTCATTAACAAAATGTAATAGATACAGACGTACAACAATTTCAACACAGTCATTTTGTTGGTTGTTTCCCACAAAAAAATGAAAGGGAGTATTAATTTTAGTAGATAGGAAGATATAGGTGTCTGCAGATGCCCAGGAAGCACCAGTGCTGGATATTATGTTTACATGCAGCTCACCATTAACAAAACAAGGTCTTTTCTCTTCAAGTTTTGCCTCCAATGATTTTGAGAACACATTTCTTCCCTCCAGTAGCAGAACTTTACTACTGTAGGTTGCAGGCTTGACATGGTAGTGTGAGGTGAGTCATAGGGCCAGGAGATTATATTGCTTGCTGAAGAGAGGTACAATCTCCTGGAGTGCTCCAGCTACGGTCCTGTATCTCTGATTTCTACTAATTTGTACAAATTGTATGCCAAGGTACTGGTATCACAAATTAAACCTCTGATTCATAAGTTAATACATTTTGACCAGAATTGGCAGAAAATATGCCAAGATTACTTACAGTATACGTATGAAAAAGGCATTTCATAGGCCATTTGGCTTGGCCCAGAATGGATGAAATTTCATATTTATGGTTTGAAATGGGCGGCACGGATGGTGCAGTGGGTAGCACTGCCGCCTCACAGCAAGGAGGTCCTGGGTTCGAATCCCCGTCGGCCGGGGCCTCTCTGTGCGGAGTTTGCATGTTCTCCCCGTGTCTGCGTGGGTTTCCTCCGGGTACTCCGGTTTCCTCCCACAGTCCAAAGACATGCAGGTTAGGCCAATTGGAGAGTCTAAATTGCCCGTAGGCATGAGTGTGTGAGTGAATGGTGTGTGTGCCCTGCGATGGACTGGCGACCTGTCCAGGGTGTATTCCTGCCTTTCGCCCAATGTATGCTGGGATAGGCTCCAGCCCCCCTGCGACCCTGATCAGGATAAGTGGGTTCAGATAATGGATGGATGGATGGATGGTTTGAAATGTATACAGGACAACTATAGCCTCTATGCAAATAGCGTTCTATTGTTCTCTCTAGTGTTGGGGCATCTCACATGCATATACTTAATTGATTTTAACGATTTAGAAGAGTATAAAATAAATTGCACAAAACCTGCATTAGTGTCTTTGAACAATCCATCTGAAAATAGTTTAGTGTATGGCTGTGACAAGAGAGAATATTTGCAGGACATAATTTTGATATGCCTGAAGAAAACAATTCAGTAGTACTTCTGAGAATGCTGAGTTGTTCAAAAATCCAAAAGGAAATTTATGTAACTTTGGAAGTCATATCAATTATTTGAATAATTTATTCACTGGAGTAGCCTTATTTATTAATAAGCTGTGCATTTTGTGCCTATATTTAGCTATATTTATACAGATCCATCTCTGTTCATCTGGCACCGTTATTAAATGAAGGCAACGTTCCGTGAAATGCATTATAACCCATGTTTTATTATGCTCAGCAAATTATCATCGTTCCATTGTTCAGTTTTTCCATTTATCTCATCCTCCAAATGCCTATCATTGGCCAAATCCAGGAAGATAACTAACAGCAAATACATTTTTGGATACACCCCTACAATACTTAGGTGTTTGAAAAAAAATAGAAAAGAAAATTCAAATGATTAAATTATTAAAATCATCATAGTCATCACCGTCAGATAATTAAAATGGTCTCTTGAACCAGGTGAGTATTGTGTCTGTATTTTCTATATATTTTCCAACTACTGTGCTACTCTTATGCCCCAGAAAGGTGCCAAAATAATCCACTCCAAATGAAAGTATCTGACATTAAAGTGATGGAAGTGGTCCTGGGCATCTGCCACTGTACCACTGTAATTTCAGATTTTTAGATTTCGGTACAGTACATGACAGGATAGCTGATCAGCA
Source organism: Conger conger (assembly GCF_963514075.1). Taxonomy (NCBI): domain Eukaryota; kingdom Metazoa; phylum Chordata; class Actinopteri; order Anguilliformes; family Congridae; genus Conger; species Conger conger. The sequence goes on along the minus strand of NC_083773.1, from coordinate 32,706,218 downwards.
ATTTCAGAAGATGCAAGGCACAGAGTGTAAGAGCTGAGTCTCACAATGGAGATGACAGTGCTGAGGAACATTTTTTTCATGTCATGGGGAGAAAGCATGCGATTGTGTTAGAGGAACTGTCAGGAGATCAGCAGCAACGTTTTTTTGCCATTTAATATGGTCAAGTCACACCACAAAAGAAATATAATATTCAATAGGAAACGATATTAAAGGTACAATAGGTACAATAAAATTTTGGTGTTAGAATATTGTTACAAGACCATTGTAAATCCCTTCCTATCATTGAAAAAGGCTCACTGACATGTTGACTCACCCTCTACCTGTGTTTATAGTAATTAAATTCGGGTTTAAAAATATGCAGTTGACGGGCCGGCACTCTCGACCAAAACATTTATAGCTGTACAATAATTCAAGCTCTTTGGTTGAAAATTGGTTATAATTGCCACAGCCAATGGCGTTACAACATCAGCGCGTTTACAGAGAAGGGGTAGAATAAACAGTGTTGTGGTTTGAGCATATTTGTTGCTGCAATTCCTCTCTTGACCGTTAGCAGTCTGAAATTATCTATTGTACCTTTAAGCTATGCTTCAGGCTGATATTGAGGACATTTAGCAAGCATATATTGAGAGTGTGCTCTGCTTAAGGATAGATTAAGGGCTGCCAAGATGTGCCAGTCCCAGGCACAAAAAAGCTACAGTTCTCCACTCATGGAAAGTCATGCTATAGATGAAGGATTATTTAAACAGCATGGAATATACATCTGCCTGGTTGATTCAGAAAACAATGGGAAAAACATCAAATGCTTTATTGCTGTTCAGTTTATTGTAAAATAGAGGTTTGACATGTCAGGAATCTCAAATGGATTTTTACAGCCGGACCTGCATAATTATTCTCATCTCCAAGAGTTCATGACCTCCTTATGGTTCCTTATGACCCCTTTTGACCCCTTAAGAAGGGTCAACTAGAAACTAGAAAAAGAGATCAAAGTTTCCATTTAATTTTATCTTTATAAATAATTAAATACAGTTGAGCTTGTTTTTATTAACCATTGAACCACATGATAACCCACTTTACTGCTCTCATTGCACCTATTGATTGTCAGAACTCAGAAATATCAACATTCATATTTTTACATTTATATGAATTTTCCAGACTTGACAAAGTAAGCGTTGATACGCTTGTTGTTGCTTCAGCAGCTGAACAAAAGTAACGTCTTTTCACTGACTGTGAGTAGCTAGAGGGGCTACATACTGCACAGGTGACACTGGGTATGTTTTTGTTAAGTAAGAGGACAGAGTGGTGTATCTGTTACACTACATTCTTTAGGGAGGACCTTGAATAGGTGAATGTAAACATTTCCTGAGATAAAGCAAATTTATGATAAGAAATTATGGACCAGTTTCACAGACACAGGTTAAGCTTAGTCCTGCACTAAATTTAGTTTTGAATGGTGTGTCTATGAAGCTGGCCCTATACCTTTTTATAATACCAGGATTTTGTCAGTCGCACACAGTTTGAAAGCAGGACTGCACGGTTCCAATGCCACCTTTCATAAAGTAATCATTAATAATAATAAAGCTACAGTAGATCAGCAGCAAACTGGACAGCTGTCACAACGTCACATAGCGATCCCATAGCTTTTACCTCACCATAAGGGCCGCATATTCCCCAGCCTATGGGGAGACCTAGCCGGGGGAAGATGAGTGTGAATAGGGACCTACACGAATGGAGTAAATAAACAAACAAGCGTCCAGGTGGTTCTGTCAGACACTGGCACAAGCTGGTCTGCTCTGCTCTCTGTGGAATACGGAGTCCACGTGTAGCGCATAGCCAACAGAGCCATGAGCACAAACTCACGCACACACACACGCAGATGCAAAATAAACAGCACAATGCCCAAGTTGTTTATCCCATACTGTGCACAAGTAAGGTGCAAGACAGAACACAATCAGCCTGGACGGAAAATAAAATTTAAAAACGAAATACGCATTTACAGCGTGACCGAATCTGAGAAAGCAAACAAATACAGAAAAAGGGGTCGGCTTTCAGGCAGTTCATCCTGCTGAAATACAGGATTTCTGTGTGTGGCACAGCAACCACTCCTCCTCCCCTCCAGACCCCATGGGCAGCGGAAACAGTTCCTGGGAGCCCTGCAGTGTGACTAATAAAGCAATAGCCTAAGCCATGGAGGGAGTGTGGGCATGACCCGGTCTCATCTGGCAAGGCTCAGTCTTCTGCTCAATTGAGAACCATCAGCCTGCAGTATACACAAGATGGGCTCCTCTGGTGGACCACAGAGCAATACGAAGAAGTGGTTGGCAGCTTTGGAGAAGAGAATTAGAGGAGAATTCCACAGCTGTAAAACGGGGTCTGTGAATACAATAGGAGATTTAAAAAAAAAAAAAAAAAGAGAGAAAAGGATTTTAAATAACTGGTTTCAAAAACCACCTCCAGGAAAAAATGCTAATGGCGAGGGTTTGGCAGACTGGGTTAGAGGGAGGATCCTCCAAGGAATAGAGAGCCAAGTTTGGGCTCTTTCCCATCTGCGGAGGAATCTAAGAAAGGCAGAGGCAAGCCGAGAATGTGAGCGAGCCAGTAAGCAGTACGCTCAAAGCCCTGGGATTCTTGGATATTCTGCGGTTACAGCTGCAGCAGTTTCACTGAAAGGCTTTTGGTGTGCATCTGAGAGATGAGGTGGAAACCCAGCAATGTGGAGCACTGAACAGCATGGGGGCTTTCCATGGTTGTTAATGGAGAAGGAGCTGTCTGTGATATTGAAAGGGGGGAGGTTTCCATGGTACTTACTGGAAGGAATTCAGCTTGTGATGCTAGCCGGGTTGCTATCTCAGTCATGGTAAATGGCTAAATGGTTGGAATTTATATAGTGCCTTTATCCAAAGCACTGTACAGTTGATGCCTCTCATTCACCCATTCACTCACACACCAACGGTGATTGGCTACCATGCAAGGCACCAACCAGCTTGTCAGGAGCATTTTTGGGGTTAGGTGTCTTGCTCAGGGACATTTGGACACACCCAGGGAGGAATTGAACCGGCAATCCATAACTTCCTGACAACTGCTCTTACCGCCTAAGCCTTTCATGGCACTATTGCCCCACCTATGGTAGTGAACTCCAAATACCAATTTTGCTAGTATTGGGTTAACCAATGTGGCATCATCAACAATGATTAACAGTCATGTAGGTTCCTGAAAATCGACTTTATTTGTATTAAAAAAAGGCAATTTAAGGATGTTATGAGAGGCATTAAAAAGGAAGACACACTTTTAAAGTGGGTAAAAGAGGGTTGTGTATGAGAAAGAGGAGAATGAAAGAAGAGAGAACATAATTTTGATGTTCCTTAATGTTGTTGTCTGCATAATATAGCTATTAAGCAGTCAAGCATATGGCAAACGCCATCTACAATGGAAGCATTTTTATGGTCTAGTAACACTGATACATCTAGACACATCTAAGCCCAGTCACATCGTCAACTTCTTCTTTTTCCCAAAGGGTACATTTCCCTACAGCATTACATGGCATTTAAATTCTTCACCCATATGAATGTAGTTAAGAAAACTTGCCCATGTTATAAAACTTTTTTTAATCTATTGATTGTTAACTTCTGTAAATGTGTGGGTATTTGGCATAATTTAACCATCAGTGAGGCTGTAGCATTGCAGATATTCTTTCTGCGATCTTCATCTTGAGCTGTTACAAACCTTATGTTTGTGTGAGAAGTTTAAAAGCAAGACTTCCACCTTTTTGTGTAAAATCAAGATAATGGGACTGCTGGATCATCCTTCCCAGTAATGGCAATTATTTCCAGCTTTGACTCGCTGGTGGATTGATTCCTGAGAACTGCAGAAACATAATTAATCAACTGCAGGGGATTTTTGTCAAACATTGTGTTGCACCTCAGTTTAACACTATTTTTAAAATAGTATATTGCATAGTAACACATTTTAATAATGTCTTCTTTCCCACCAACGTCTCATCCAGAACTTGTCTTTTTAATCATGCTCGCATTTTACCCCCATATTCTGCTGATAGTGAGTCAAACTAGAGAAGTAGACTTTTTGTTTAAAATGTATGGATGTATTTTACATCCCCAAAAACCATGCCAACCAACACTTTTAATATTGACTGCATCTTAGGGTTTGCAGTAAGCCCTATTTGTGGACAAGCCTATTCCTCTTTGTGTAATATAGATCATGAGAGCTTGCTGCTCTCTTATGTCATAGTTTTATTTTTTAGGTTATAGGAAGGTTTCTCAAGGCAATAATTCATATTTTAGAATGAAGACTTGCATGATACAAGAGTAACCAATATTTAGTTTACAGCAGCAGTAAAGTTGTACAGACTTTCTGATTCTTCACGCTCGTCTCGTATTTTTAGCTATTTTGATAAAGATGATAAAAACTGTAGGGATAGGATGAAGAATTGTGGCCATTGTTAGGGAAAAATTTCACAGGTGAGAATTGTCTGATGAAACAGATCCACAGTAAAACAACTGCAGTTTAACTTTCGTATTTATTTGCAAAGCTTACCGGCTCTCTGATTTAAATCAGACATAGTAAGACTTATATACAGTTTTCAGTACACTGACCCAGAAGGGGAGGCTTTACCAAAACAAAAACACATGAAGCTGGCCACTAACATTTATCAGTATTTTGTCTTCTGATTATCCCTTGTTGGCCTTGCTGTGAGACCGGAATATGGTAGCTACCCCCTTCTAGGAGAAGTCAGGTTAGACATTAAGGTCAAAGGCTGTCTGTCTGCTGGGAGAGAGACAGGGCAAGACTCCTAGTAAGCACTTAATTCAGAAAGTAGTCTAATAGTAATAAGGGTTAAAAAAAAAGAAGGTTATTTTTAATCACGTGATTGTCTTTATGTTAACACGCATTGTCAATTAAGAATCAGTTGAGAAAATTGCCCTTCCACCATTGTAAACACCAAATATCTGCATTCTCTGTGGAACGATAGTAGGAGCAGGGGAAGGAAGAAGCATGCTGAAAAAAACAACTTTTTCCATTGAGTTTTGCCATATTTCACACATTTTAGCACTTTTCTCAGGGTAATTGTCCTAAAATATGCCTTGACACATTTTTCCTTAGCAAATATATAACTGCTGTAATTTAGAAATAAAAATGTTGAAATCAATTTAGTCATGTCCTTTATTTCAATACAATAGTTTTTCAGCATTTGGTTTCATAATCATTAGGTCGTTGTGGGTGTATAAAAGGTGTATAAAGGTCGCTGTGGGTGAATAAAAGATGTATAAAGGTGGCTGTAGGTGTATAAAAGGTGTATAAAGATCGCTGTGTGTGTATGAAAGGTGTAGAAATGGGTGTGGGTGTAGAAATCAATACTGTAATGCTAAACAAGCCTGACGCTGCTGGCTTGGCAGTTGTAGGAACTAAGAAACCACAGCCTTTCTAGTGTTAAAGCAGTTGATTACGCTGTGGTTCTGATGCTTATTTATTTATTTATTTATCCGGAAACTTTTCCAAAAAACCTGGGGTGGAGGTTGCTGTCTGATGGCAGTTTTGTACACTTTGTGCACCCAAGTTCCAATCAGGTTTTGTAGATTTCCAACTATGGACCTATCCAACTATCTATTTGCCTCCCACACTCTGCCACATACTGGCTGGGGGTACACTTGCATCCTCTATCAGGCAGCCATATCACCGTTCCAGTGGTTTTAAACTTAAATTAGTCCTGACACTGGAAACTTTATTTAGTATGTTTTTGTTTTGTTGTTAAATGTCTCCTGACTTGAAGAGCAACAGCTGATAATGATGGATGACAGATTACTGTAATTTATAAGCGTGCTACCTCATTTCAAAGGTAAAGTAAAGCTCCCAGTCTAAAACGGGACCTGTTCTACGTGGCTGCTGTGGGGTTTCTCATTTCTTGTGGACTGCTTTGTACTGCCTTTGCCAGCGGAGATTTTGTTTTGCATTTCTTCATTTCAAGTTTTGCATCGCTTTCCAGTGCTGGGCTTTATAAAAGGCAATTAGCCTAACATTTTTCTGAGCTGGTTTTTTCTGGCCAATATATGACAAAGTGTCCACCCCAGCATTGTGTCACAAGCTCTAAAAATAAAGCTAATGCTTGCTGCCTGATCTTTTGTTCCCCCTCTCATCCACCCTCCACCAGACCAGGCATTCTGTAACAAAGATACTAATAATTAAACACCACGGGTGCATAATGAAAATGTGTTCCCTTTATCACATTCATGTATTACACAGTGCAAAGGTGATACTTTCAAATTAAAAATCAACACAAAGTATGTCACATTTTTACAAAGCTTTCATATTATTAAGTAACATGTGCAAGTGCCCTCTTATTCAATGATGAAAAATAATTCATGAATTGCAAATAAGAACGTAAGTAGTGTCTTATAACCAGCCAACCAAAACAACATGATGTACAATTCCCTCACATTCTGTGGAAGAATCGCTTCATTTGGCTCTCACTGGATAAAGTTTATACACAGCAGCTGGTGAGATCCTTGTAATTCACTGTGACAGCTTCTCTTATCAGCCTCCAAAAACTATTAGATTCCTGAGCTTATCACTTCTGAAACAGAGAGAATGAGGCAAACTGGTTTGCAGCCACCCTTTTGATGTCAAATCACTGACAAATATTGAAGGAATCTAATTTGCCACCACCCTACCCACCCGCGCATATCAGCAGGCCTGAAGTAAATTAACTACCAGAATTTTCATTTGGATCAGAACCGGCAGCCACAAATTGACAGAGGGACCTTGAACATAAACATCTCTGACAACAAAACAAATTGTAGTTTGTTCATCCGATGATATTATGACATGCTTACTATTTTACCAGACTGGAAAAATGATATCTGGAATTTATATGATATCTGGAATTTATTGCTGTTGCTATTACAATAATGATTTTATGACATTCATAAACATGTTACACATATGGAAAAGATATACAAATAATGAAATTAACAGGTATAATTAATATTATCTATGTGACCATTATTGAAGCCACACACCCACACAGAAATCCACCCTTGATTTCTAGCAGTGTACAACTAAATATTGAATAAGTGGCTGAGTGATTCTCATTACTTTGGAATGCCACTTATTGACAGTACCCCCTGTGTTTCAAGTTCACTGTACCTTAAAGGGAAAACTGCAGGCATAATTATCTCTGTTTAGGTGTAAAGTATTGTGCAGCACAGCTGTATGGGAAATGACGTTTCATAGCTAACCTTGCGGAACGGAGTGTCCTTGAATGCGGTGTGTCCCCCCAGGGGGTGGGGATTGGAGAGGGATTTCTTTTTTGACAGATTGCATTCTTAAACTGACCATTTTTGTCCTCTCACTCATATACACACTTATATTATATATTGGAGAGAGAGAGAGAAAATAGGTTGCATTGTGGATACTTCTATGTTATTACCCCTCTGATAAGGGAGAGAATATCAGTGGCTCTTTACATTTTTATGAGATGAGCACAGCACTAAATGTGCTACATATTTCAGAGGGGAAAAAGCAGTTTTAAAGCAATGAGCTAGAGTTTTAATTTGTGGTTTCATTATAACTAACATATATTTTTCTCTAAAGTAGTTTATCTCTGCTATTCTTTCACTTAACCCAAACATATACACTCAGTGACCACTTTATTTGGTAGACCTGCACACCAGCTCGTTAATGCAAATCAGCCAATCATGTGGCAGCAACTAAATGCATAACAGCATGCAGACATGGCCAAGAGGTTCCGCTGTTTTTCAGACCAAATGTCAGAATGGGGAAGAAATGTTATCTAAGTGACTTTGACGGTGGAATGATTGTTGATGCCAGACTGGGTGATTTGAGCATCTCAGAAACTGCTGATCTCCTGGGATTTTGACAAACAAAAGTCTGCAGAGAATGGTGTGAAAAACTAAAAACATCCAGTGAGCAGCAGTTCTGCAGACAGAAACGCCTTGTTAATGAGAGAGATCAGTGGAGAAGGGCCAGACAGGAAGGTGACAGTAACGCAAATACAACAGTGGTATGCAGTGGATAGGCTACAGCAGCATAAAAACTCAGCAAAAAAATAATACCTAATAAAGTGCTCACTGAGTGTATATTTACAAATCCACACCAGAACACAGAGAAGTGGTACAGGTGGTATATAACTGGAATTTTTCTCAGTGGTGCTGATTAAAATAGTCACTTTTGCAGATAAGCAAAGCACATCAAGAATCCAAGGAAATTATGAATATACACTTGTAAAGAGAGCAAAATAATAGAAGAAAAACGTAAAAAGAAAAGTAGAAAGTAATGCTGGAAAATCAAGCAACCTTGATGACGAAATGGCTTGGATCCAAAAAGATTAACTGATAGTGCACCTGTTCATTTTGTAAGGCATGGAAAGTCTTTTGAGAAAAAAATAAATAAATAAAAAACTCAAAAACTAAAACAATGGCAAGATTGAGTGAGGGAGTACTGGCAAAATAGTATGAATCTCATATTAGCTTTGAAGATGTTTCTCCTAAATATTTAGCTCAATACATATTTGCATAAATGTTGAATAAATAAAATGCCAAGTCTGAGTAACTACAGTTTAAGTATTAACAAATGGTAGCATTTCACAGGGATCTGACTGATTCATATTGGAGAGTTGATTCAATAGACTAAAATATGTTTAGTGTTTAGTGTTTGCAATTTTTCTCTGACTCCTTAGATCATGATCAGCGCTCAATATAATTTGGAGAGCATATTTTCAGTTATATAACTGCTTGTGAAGCCGCAAAGAGCATTGCTTCCACTTCAATGCTATTATTGGCGCAAATTTGATAAAGCCACGATGTGTAAGCAGAGCAAAAGTGTGAGGCAAGCAACCCGAGTGATGAGGAACTTCCCCAGACAGGACAGAATTACTTTTTAAATGAATTTATTATTTCTAGTGGAAGATAATGGGCTTCTTCACACCCACACAAGACAAAGTGTTTTGGGAAAAGAAAATCTATCAAAAACATTTTGCATCATCCAGCTTCTTTGTTTCCATAAAAAGAGCTAACAAAATATGATCAGCAAATTACTATTGTATGCTGTATCCTCTTGTATTTCAGACCAGTTAGATTAACCCCTTAATCTTGCATTCCCTTTTCCACAGTGTAATTTTCAGTCACTATGGTAACAGGGTATACCCTTTGAATGTGTTAAATCTCACGGTTCCACCTGTGCAACCTTTTTTCAGATGCTTCAGCGACAACAGTTCCTTATTTTGTAACATGTGGGTGGTAAAATAAGCGTGGGGGGACCTCGCCTTCTCTGCACTTTGGAAATCCACATACTAAAAGAAATATGGTAATGTCAGTGTTCTTTTCATGGCAAGGTTCCAGTGAACCAAATGCATAATAGTTTCTAATTTGGAGAAACATTGCTAGAATGACCATTGTTTACTTATAATTTATTTTTGTCCTTGCATACATAGGAATGCTATCACCTACGTTTGGAATAGGCACTCTGGAACACCGTGAGCTCGCATACAAGCTTTTCTGACCAGTACCTGTAATGCAATTGCTAAGTATTCATGCACAATTAAATACAGTATAAATTCTGTCCAGCAAAGAACCAACAACATGCATGTTATTGAAGTGATGACTGAAAAGCATTTTAGCTAATGACATGGGCCGCGTTTCCCGAACGCGTTAAGAACGTTCTTAAGCTAAGAAAGTTCTTAAGGACCTTCTTAGGCCTCCCGAAAGAAGCAAACGCGTTTCCCGAAACACCTTCTTAGCCTAAGATGATCTTTCGTAAGAAGGCTTTGTAAGAAGGGTCCGGAGCGTTCTTAAGAGCCTTCTTATCTCTTAAGAACGTTCTTTATCGGGAAACCCGGCCATAGTTTGTTAAGCTTGCATAAAATAACACAGCATTTTTCTCATTATCAATATGCACTCAGAGACTGTTGCGCATAAACGGTTCTTTATATTTTATATTTTATGCCAAAAAAGTTGATGTTTTGCAACAGAAAAAATATTTTGTGATGCCTACGTCTAAATGGAGGACTTCATTTGGAGTCCCTTCGGAATCTCTTATCTGAATGAACATTTCTGAGGAAGGCAGTAAAAACTGAAAATTCCCTCTATTGTGGAGTCAATCACAATAGAGGGCCTTTTCAGTGACATTACCCCCATTTTATATAGGCTATCTAAATACATTCCCCAAATATTTTTATTTATAAGCTTATAAATAAGGAGCCAGCATGCTTTTGAATAATAAATAGCCTGTGAAATTATGTAATGTGTTTGACTTGTTGATGGGGGTTGGATATTTAACATAAACCTGAATGTGAGACGGGTGCGTGGGGGTTGGACCCAAAATGCACGACTCAGAAACAATAGTAAAATAAAGTCCCGTTAGGGCTTTATTCGGGACGAGTCCCAGGAGCGTAGTCAACACAAGCAAAGTCCATACACGAAGATCCAGCCAAACAAATACAAAACAAACAAAAAGCACGGTGCCGAGGGAAGAGGCAATCTCGTAGTCGGTAGGCGTGCAGGGAGGTCCGGTAGCAGGAGAGCTGTCAGCGGGGCAGATGAACAGGCGGACGGCAGGCAAATGCGTAGTCGTGGGCGAAGCGGGAGTCGAAACCATGAAACAATCAGCGGGGCAAAAGTACAAAAACGGTAGGCGGGGACGTAGTCAAGAAACAAACGAAGGTCACAAAACAGAAATCAATAATCAATAGTCGATGACGGGCTTGGATCGTAACGTGTAATCAAAACAGTAAATGCTCAAGAGTTGCGTGGAAAACAGAGGCAGACAATTTCGCAGTGAACAGTTGCGCGACTGGGCTATAAATGCAGGTGTAGACAGGTGTAGACAATTAGTTAGAGCGTAGCTAGGAAATGGAAAACAGGTGCGATGGATGACAAGTTTAACAAGGAGATTAGTAATCGTTAGTAATAAACCTATCCTGCCCTAGCATTAGTAAATTAGTAAATGACATGCACGAGAAACGTAAGGTAACATGAACACATGATTAGTTTGTTAGTCTCTACCCAATCCTGATCTAGCGTTAGTAGTTTTAGTAAATAGACAAATAGAAACAATTAGGAAGTGAATGACAGAAGGAGAGAGAGAGAAAAGGCGGAACGCAAGGTTTGCGGAAAAACATGTAAAAGTGTATGCATAAACCGTGACCAGTTAACGTAACAATAAACATAAATCAAAACATGACACAACGCGAAACTAAGACGATAACCACTAAACATAACCAGGAATATAATCGTACGAAAACATAACTAGACATGACAAGAAAATAAATCGTAACGAGACATAACTAAACATGACAAGAAAATAAATCGTAACGAAACATAACTAAACAACATGACGAACCTAGACTAACATAATACATGAAGACACTACGTGACTAAGACAACATGAATAAACATAAAACATGGCGAGACAGACCTGAAACGTGACAGAATGAATGGACCTTAATGGATATATTAGTATACAAGATGATATTATTGTCATCATTGTACTTATTTTTTATGATCTCAACCTGTTGCTGTGTGAGGAGAGTACAAGGAGAGGGAGTTTGGGGCAGAGAGGTTGGGGAGGGTGACAGGAGGGGTTCTGTAGTTTAGTAAGCAAAATGCAGTACATGCAGGACACAGGGAGTTTCCATGTGTCCTTATGGAGTCTCATTTGATGACAAAATGGTGATATTGACATCAATTGTGTTTCTAACTGCATTAGGAACAGTAATCTGTATCCATTCAAAATCAGAAAATATTTTCAGTGAGAATAAAAGATTCCTCTTTCACTGTGCTTGAGCTTCTGTAACTTTGTTTTAGTAATACTTAGAGTAATTCTGACTCTTGGAAAACAATCCCCAAAGGATTACCATTCAGACCAGGATTATACCTAAAGGACTCAAGAATAGTAACCATTTGATTTGTCATGTCATGCTATTTTATTTGTATTTTCTTTAAAAAAAAAATAATTGTAATTTTTTTTCTCCCTTTTTTCTCCCGATTTGGTAGCCAGCTACCAAATTTGTGCAACTGCAACAAACTCCAATCATGTGTGATCCATCCTTTTTTCCTGCTGCATCTTAGCCTGTTGCGCCACCCGTCATGTTATTTTCAAGCTTGTGTGAAGAAAGAGGGCGATACTTAAGGGGTTAACCAATACACAGATAAACAGCAGTATTCAAACGGCAAAAAAGGGTGACATACCCGTGTGCTACCCAGAGTGTGGCGCTGGCCGACCTGAGAAGGTAATTCAGCGGGCTGAATTATGGAGAGCTTTCAGATCTCGCTCATACCCATCATTCTTCAGAAAAAAACTTTGAGCAGAAAAAAATAAAGTCCCAACAGTGCAGCTCAGTACCATTTATAAATATGTAAGTCGGGTCCCTTTCCAGGAGCCAACCATGACAAGTTGTTCTCTTGATCAAAGTAAATAGCTGTGTTTAGTAGGGCTCCCCCGGTGGTGTGTGGAGGATGTTGCATTATTTTTCTCTGGGTGACAGATAGATGACTGGCTTGTTCATTACCCTCCGGGAGCCACTGCTCAGCCATCGCTCAGTGCCTTCCTGTCGACCAGCCCGGCTATCGCTTTTGGCTGGAAAAGAGGATTTGTCTGAGAGAGACAGACCATTTGGCTAGGGATCAATTATTACTCACAAATGCTTCTTGCCTCGGTGACTCCAACCGTCTGGTTACAATGTATGCACAACCTTAAATCTACATCCACACTGTTTATTTAGGTTTTTTTTGGTTGTTGTTTTTTTAACTGTGAACTGAAGAGTGAGACTCTGATTATCAGCATCACTAAAGCCTCTGGGATTCATATGTCAATTTACTTTGATTTAGAATGATGGGTAGTTTGATTGATTTTTAGTTGATTTTGGCTTGGAGAGTTTTGGAACCACTGTGCTCCAGATAAACAAGCCATCCTTAAAAGATGGTTGCGTTGGTTCTGTTGGTTTTTGGAACGTGTATCATGTTTGCCTTACAGTATTCATGTGTTAACGTAACCTAAGAAGCCATTGGATGTTAAGTAATACATATCACGTTGATATGCAAGAAAATAAAAAAAACCCACCAAACAGTAATAAAACAGCAAAAATATACATTAATTCCTCTCACTAAGATATTAGAGACCTTGGCCCAGTCACCCAAATAGTGAACTTGGCACAAATTAAATGGAGATGTTAACCTGCACTTGACTAACTCATGTTGAGTGAGAGGGATGGCGTAGGCATACTTAATGTGTGTTTTCCATACTGATGGTGCTGGACCCGGGATTATTAAGTGACTGATGATCTTAGCTCATGCATATGTATCATAGGTAGGTAGTTCCAGAGGTGCATAATCAGAAATCATTGCTACCCAGATTTAATGTCACTGGCAGATTGTAATGTCTACCTGCCAGAGACTTGTATGAATCATGTGTGATCCATGCAGCTCTGCATGTTGGAAAGGAAGTAACGATGAAAAAACATTGACATGCAACACCTAGAGTTGCGAAATTGCAACAATTGTTTAAAACAGCCTAGTCATATGCATTCTTGACTCAATACACAATAAAATTGCATAGCCCAACACCCCACACACTGTCCTGTATAATAGCAACTTTATAATAATTTGATAATGATTATGGATAATTTGATTTTGTAATGTTTCTGTATTTGTTCTGTATGTTTTCATGTTTAGTCTTATTTATTATTCATTTTTCTTAGTTACCTGGTTTATGTTTCCCATTACAGTTCTCCATTGTCCTCCCCTGTTATGTCTGCGTCTGAATGTTTACTAGTCTAGTCACTCCCCTGTCTGCGTGTCTCACTATTCGGGTGGTTACGGTAGTTTTCGGTTTTTCAACTTTTTTCTAAAACTCGCGATTCTTACTTCCTGCTTTTTCTTGGTAGTTAAATGTTGTAAAGCACTATTCTTACTAACTACTACTAATCTAGGTTTTGTACAGTACTAATCCGATTAATACACTTACTGTCTGTCTAACTAACTAACTAACAATCACTTTTATTGGGTAGTTTAGAAATATTCACGTAACTAACTCACTAACGCTATCTCTTAGTATTTCTGCACTGTTCTGTAACTCCGCCTCCCTATGCTATCCCTGATTACTCGTTTAGTTTCAGCGAAGTGTTCGCACCTGTCTCTAACTATCACTACGTCTTCAAACTGTGCAAATGTCTACTCCCTAATCCGGAGCCGTATGTTTTACATGTTTTGTTTCGTGCATCCAGTCCGCGTTTTCGTCTCCCTCCCGTTATTATGTTATTACCCTATTATGTTTTCCCACCTGTTGTCTATTTGTTTAGCCCACCTTTTTCTCCGCCTCGCCTAGATTGTCACCTTCCCTCTTGTATTTAAACCCCATTCTCAGTATGCCTCTTTGTCAGAACGTCTGATCTTAATAAGTGCCGATTGTGTGTAAGCCTTGTTATAGAGATTCTTGATAGACACCCCTTTGCCTTGACTTCCGTACGTGCCTTGCCCTTTTGTTTGTTTGCCCATTTGATCTTCTGGTTTTTTCGACGTGTTATTTAGTACTTTTTGACTACGAGTTTGTTTTTGCCCTTTTGTACCTTCGCCCTGTGATTTCCTGGATTTTGACCTCTCGCTTGTTTTTTTGACCATTCTTTTGCTTTTCGTTCTTGGCTTTGTACTGGATCTCTTGGCTTTTGACCACTGAACATTAAAACTTCGATTTTTGGATTATCCTGTGGTCTGCGTCTGGGTTCTCTGCACCGTACATAACAGATTTGTGAAAAATTTCCGATTCAAACAACCAACCCCCCCTGCAGCGAAGCACCCACACAAAATGTGTTCTTCGGCTTGCAAGCCTCACTTTTTCCTGCAAACATAACCATGGTCATTATGGCCAAACACTTCAATTTTTGTTTCACCATGCGCAGTTACAAACGGTTGTCCATTTCTTATGAAGGCGTTTGTTTTCAATAGCCCTACCAATCAACAAGAGGGGCAGAGTTAGGGCTCTTTTTGTACAAAATGGACTTAATGAGATAAACAACACGATTTGTCTATAAAAACTGATTTAGTGTTTATCAAACCTTTAAAAAAAAAAAACTTAGCTGAAACAAAAAATGCACAAAAGACGTCATTTTCTTGATCAGAGAGTTTTAATATATATATATATATATGTATGTATGTATGTATGTAGATACTGTATATTTCAATGATTGGGTTTGAGGACTGCTGGGGTAAATATCAAATTAAAAATTTGTTTTAAATGAACACACTCAACTCCCTTAAATACAACGTAAATTCCCTGATCCGTCCCATTTCTTGCCTAATAATACATTAGTTTGGACGGAAGACAGCAGACTCATATGAGTGCAGGATCTCCTGGAGGACTGTCAGTGGTGAACATGATTTATGAATCAATCTTTTTTGAGTAACAGCACTTTCAGAGTAGAATTAACAATTCCTCTCAGATCAACACTGCAGCCTGGTCTGATTTAGAGCCTTTGACTCCAGCAGCATTTGTATGCAAAGGATGGACCTTTAATTGAAATACATTTTTTCCTGGAATACCTACCCAAGCATATACAAAATCACAGCTCATGTGAATGAATAATTCCTGTATACTATATACACACAGATGAGAATAGCTGAGTAGGTAAGATGAGAATGGCATCAGATGTGTGCCAAATAAACTAAGTTCTGCCTCTTCTTTAATTTAAGTCTTCAACCATGTGTTTTCAGTTAATAGTTTGAGATATTTACACTTTTATAGGACTAGTACAAAATTGGTGGAAATGATGGACTAGGGGGTGCAATGGAAAGGGTTAAAAACTATGATGCATTTGGTTCACTGGTCTGTTACCATGATGAAGATACCAGCTTTTCTCATCTATGGATTTCCAAAATGCATAGAAGGTGAGGACCCACCCAAGCTTGTTTTCCCTCCCTACATAAGGAACCTAAAATATAATCTTAAAATATTTTGTACATTTAAACCCATGAGTTGTCAAGCTTTGAAATGGTATACCCTCTGACCAGATTCATTGAAAATGTCACAGTAAAAAAGGAGTGAATGCAAATAAACCCACTCCGGCTAAAGGGTAAAGGAAAAATATCTATGAAACACAACACGCCCACAGAAAGACCTTGAACTTGGCGAGGTGAACTCATAGCTAGGCACCGACAGTCAGATGGCACAACACGTCACACTGCCGCTGATTGCCGTTGATGTCCTGAACGTAGGTCAAATGAGCTGAATTCCCAAGTTTTGAGCAACAGTAAAATATCAAATGTGAAATGTGTCAAGCATAGTTTGGCAGTTGTGACATATTGGGATTTACGACATATTGGAGTGATGAAAAAGTACGATTGTGACATTTCCATTTTCGTGACAAAGCTTCCAGAGGTATTAAAAATACTACACAATGACTGGTGCAGTATTTAATATGGCATAGGACCATGTAGGCATGAAATATGTATTCACGTCTGATGTACCTTTATTTTTGTGAAAGTGCAGACGATGGCCTGTTCACACACAGGTTTGATGAAAGCTTATTGTAGATGTGTAAACACTTCAGGAAATAGCTGATAATTGCACACTGTCCCAACATATTCTGAAGGAAACCTAGAATAGTTTTATATGAAAAATTATAATCCCAAGAACACATTTTTGACTTTTTTTGACATTTTTGTAGATAGTTCTTTTTCTCTTTTGACAAAGGTTATTTTTGCAGATTAGTAGGCAAAATGAATAGATCGATTTATGAAACTTCCGAGCCAAAATATATCTACTATTCATTCATGAAATGTGGCATATTACAGTAAAAATCAGTGACTCGTAGTGCCACCTGTAGCGTAGTGGTTACGTATGGGCCGGCCTGTAGCGTAGTGGTTAAGGTAAACGACTGGGAGAGGCAAGGTTGGTGGTTCTAATCCCGGTGTAGCCACAATAAGATCCGCACAGCCGTTGGGCCCTTGAGCAAGGCCCTTAACCCTGCATTGCTCCAGGGGAGGATTGTCTCCTGCTTAGTCTAATCAACTGTACGTCGCTCTGGATAAGAGCGTCTGCCAAATGCCAATAATGTAATGTAATGTATGGGCTCAGTAGACATTCCAGATATAGACCTTCCTACACAATGAGGTTGCTATGGACTTCTCCAAAGCCTCTTGTAAAACAATTATCCCATGGAGTAAAGGATAATGACCAAGAGACTGTGCTTTCCATAGTTTGAATGCCTGATGGATTCTGAGCTCCACAACGTTTGGAACAAAGATATATTTTTCTTGATTAGGCTCTGTACTCACTGTTAGAGATGTAATTAAACAATTCTGATTAAGTTAAAGGGCACACAAATGTATTTATACATTCTGATTTCACCAGGTAGAAATTACAGCACTTTTTATACATAGCAACCCCTTTTCATGGCATACACAATTCAATTGCCAAATGAATTAATAATATGTCAGTCCAAAAAGATTGTGCTGGTACGGGCTTACATAATCTCATAAATAAGAATCTATCAAATTCATGAGGCAATGTGTCAATTTTACATTGGAGTATTGGATGGATAATTTCATGTCTGTAGCAGGGTCTCCATCATGTTTCGGTTGTGACAAATTTTGGAGCAGTCGGTAAATTAATGAAAACATTACATGATCTTGCATGGTGTAACTCGTATATGAATGTATCTTAGATTAATCGTAACACGTGTAAGAAATTATTTCTGGAAAAATAATACAAATTACCACTTTTTTCCCCACTGGATTGGGAAAACTTCTTGCACAATTTATGATATTAAGGTACACAATTTCAATCATTTTAAGCATTCTTTAATGATCAGAATGATGATGATAATGACCATCTGTGCCCTCTCATGCAAACTGATTTTGTTCAAGCCCTTTATATATTATACATTGTTGACTTCACCACTTTGTAGTAATTCTATACAGACCTAAACAGCAGGGAGCCCAAAGCCCTGAAACTTGAGCCCTAAGCATACCGTATCAACGGCCTTACAGTATACCGACTGTCTGGTATTGAAGTGCTGGAGTGGCAATTAGCAAAAGAGTGGTAGACCTACATATAAACATGCTGCTGGAATGACATTAATGAACAATATATGCTTGCCATTAATCAGGTGATAAGAATTCTGAGTCATAAATTGTATTTTTCCATCTTCCATCCATTTAAAGGTCACTTTCAGTTGTTGGGTGGCATTCGTATGTCCAGTATATATTTCCCTCAGCAATGATTATTTTATTTTCATTACATCACTCCTAGCCCACAGCTAACAGTGAGGTCTCTTGACTTTCCATTTGTTTTATGAAATAAAGATTCATGTGCTACTTTTGTTACTTATCGGTCCATATATGCAAGAAATAGAAATCCCCACTCACCAGAAGTAAGTTTGCAATTTTTCAATATTGGTTAAAATAATTATTTTGTAATCCCACTGGAAAACATGCTGATTGCAAATGGCAATGCTAAATTAATCATTTTTAAGATAAACTAAATATTTTCCCAACAAATCAAACTGTGCTATCTGGTGTACAACCTAAGGGACAGTGTGGAAAAGTGGAGAATGCATTTTGTACTGTATTTTACCTGGTGAAAAATAACTTCTATTAATCTGAAATGCAGGTAAACTCAACTTGCTGTACAGTAGTAAACGCTTGTGGATGTTCATTTTACTATTGGTTTACATTGGGGTACATTTTGAGGATTTGTGCATCATCTATAATTGTAAAATGAAACAGAATGCTGTATTGTGGTTTCATTCATCAATTACAGTCTAGTCCAATCAAAGGAATTTGATGAGGAGACACTTAATAACCGAACTACATTTATTTAAATTCTAGGTATAATTGATGCTCTTGATTGCAGGAGCCATCTGCCATTTTTATTACAGGGTGGTGAAAGGAACAGAGACTCCATTGTATTGCTAAATTAAAAAATAAATATGCAAGGTGCCATAATTCAAAAGTTTCACAGGCAGATTTGTCTGTGCATAATTTACATCTGCCTGCTTTCGCATACCCCATTAACTTATTAAATATCAAATCAGTAATGTTGACAATTTTGTGTGATGTCTTTCTTACCATCTCTCAAAATGTACAATTATATCACTAAATTATGGGAATTGAATAACTGTTGAGAAAGGACCCTCTCATAAGCTCTTATACAGATTCACACTTGAAATGGTTCTCTCTCTTTGCGGTATTATCCAACATCTGACATGGAAAATAGTATGCAGAATCAACCTCAAGAACAACAACAACAACAGTAGCTGCATATAAGTGCTATTACAATGGCAATTTCATCTGATACTGAATGGAACAGAATAAAGGGCCAATCATTATATTCCAGACAAACACATAAAGTGAAGGTAACTGATCAGTCAGATCTGACTGCCAACATAATGTACTATTCGATCACATATTGTAGCCAATTTTTTGAACCCCTCTGTATATATTTTAAAAGAGATGATAGTGATGGATGATGGGACTTGCAAAATCAGAGCTCTTGCGGAAACAATTCCATTCCATATAGAAACTTCCATTTTATCACTTCAATACGTTGGGGAGATCTTGGGGTTGCTCCAATAGTTGATTTATCTGAGTTAAACAAAGATGATAGGTATTATTTTATCCCACTTTTAGACTTGACATGTTAATGACTGGATAATCGTTCACACATGGAAAGTAAAAAGCGCAGTTAAATTATGAATTCAATTGTGCTACTCACAACTAATAAAGGCATCTCATTCTAATGAGGCAAAAATTCCCCTGTGATGTATGTTGAGAGGTTAATACAAAGGCTGTAACTCAAAAACTGGATAGCAGTGCATATCAGATGGGGAAAAAAGACAAAGTTAGCAGAAAGACATCATAAGCAAGATGAACTAATTAAAATCCCTATAGATCAGCAATTATTGACCATTCGGGGGTTGTTCAAGAGACTAATCATTCTGGGGGGTGGGGGCTGTTTGCTGATTAATTTTCAAAAGAAGTTAGATGATTAGCATGAGGAGTCTTGGACAGATGGGGTTCGTAGTTTCCATTCCAGACGCTCAATCTCTAGAAAATGTAGTTAACTTGCCTGGCATGGGCTTCCAGTAATCTGATTGATGGTAGAAGATTTATTACAATAAATGCAGTTGGCTGGAGTGGTTAATCATTTCACCCACCCTGGAGACTAACTCCCACCCCAACCTCAACCCCCCCACCCCCCCCCCTTTTTTTTTTTTTTTAATCCTTCTGGTCCTTCTATATTGAGCTAAGCAACAACAATGGATTGTGGGCTACTTTCACAGGACTTTGGTATACAGTCAGCATCACACAGTAGCATACTTGTGATTTGCTCGTTGATCACAGTGGCTAAAATTGAACATTAAATATTGTCAGTGGTACAAAATTGAATTTGAAAGTATTAGTATACTGTATCATTATACTGTATTTTCATTTGCAAATAGTGTGAGTATGATGGTGATATGTGATTTGCAATTCTGTGTGCTGCGTGATATACTAGATGCAACCATGCTTCCTGTGCCTCTATATATATATTGTTTGCATTTCAAGCATAAATGCAACTTGCCAGTTGTCGTTAGACACCTGCGTGTCATCGTATAAGCTTGTAGGAGTATCAGTCGCTTGCATATTGATTCTAGGATATTTGTTGTCCCTTTCATTGCTTTCATTTCTTTTGTATCTGTACATAGTCTTGTTTGATGTTAGGTGTCAGGCTACAACTGTCTTTTTTAAAAGATCAGCCATCATTTCAAATGAATATTTACAGTAATTTAGAGTAATTGTGACTCTTGAACAACAAACCCCCGAGAGTTACCTTTCAGGTGAGAACATGATTATGTCTGTTGTCAGAAGGATTCAAGAGTAAGCGTTTTATTTTGGGTATGCCATTGTCAAGCTTGTGTTAAGAAAAGGGGGATACTTAAGGGGTTAAAGTTGCATGATGTTGATCTCGAATGTCGAATCTTGAATCTCTGCGAGTTCCATCTTTTTTGTTTATATCTTGGCTTTTATTTTATTACTATTGATACATTGCCCGATTAGAAAACCATTCTGTATCAAATATTACATTAGAATTATTTCGTTGATTTAACTTTTTTTCATCCGAAGTGACTTAGTCGATTAGACTAATCAATCCCCCTGGAGCAATGTGGGGTTAAGAGCCTTGCTCACTGATTTTACTGTGGCTACACCAGGGCTGGATCCACCAACATTCCGGGTCCTATTCATGCACCTGAGCCACTAGGCTACATGCTCTTATAAAGAATATATCAGAAACATGACTGGACAACACCTAAAGTCCATGTTCATTTTGGCTAGTGTTTACCACTGTTTACCACTGTACAATTCTGTTCATAGAAAGTGTAGTACATAATTCAAATGAAAGGAATTCAAAATAACTCACCCATTGCATTCTGATCAGTGAACTTGGTGTTTTTAGCAAGCTCACAGCATGAATTTCAATTTCTGTCCCTTCTATCCATAATTAAATCCGCATATTTATAAATAATACACTACTGTTTTGGGTGCGGGGACAGAACCATCCTGTGCTCTGTTGGCAGAGTATCATTTTTGACAGATGTTAAATATGTCAGGGAAATGCAAGGAGAAGCCAAATTATCACAAACACATTCAGGGGCATGAAACTCAGTGACTCATCAGATTAATGTTTATTTTAATTACCCTTATATGAAATACAGATACAACACATATATAATTGCCAGTGCCATTCTTCGTAAATACAGACAGTATAACTAAACTAAGTAAGGTTTGGATTGGGATTGGATTGGGATTCCAGAACGAGGCACAACATTCTTGGTTTTAACACACCACAAGGGGGGTTTGGGCAGAAAGGGGCATCATTTGAAATCATACTGACACACTTTCAAGCAGTATTTCATTTCCATACGCATATCATTTCTCATTGTAATGCATTATAATAGGTGCAGTGACCCTTGGGGTATTCAAAGCCAGGCTTAGCAGAGAACTAGATCTACACTAGTCAAAAAATGTAGTCAGCATCTGTGTTGCTCAGCATTGCATCTTACACTACAGCACTGAAGTGACAAACTGATTGTCTGCCTTGACAGTTGGTGGTCATAGGGAAGACCAGGGCACAAACTAGCATGTTGAAACTGGGATTATGCGTAGTTGCATTTGCGCAATGATGATTGTTGTTTTCACTTATGTATTATAGCAACGCGCTTCTTGTTTGAGTTGCAGCACGATTTGAAAACTTCCTCAAGAGTTATAACCAAATCTGTGTTTTAGTACCATGCAAAAAATGTTTTTCAATTAACTGATGATGTATGAACGCCACAGACAACAATATAAAATACATCATATTTAAATCACTGTCTTGTGGAATACAAGATGATTTTGACAACTTTTTTACACGTTACTTGCAAGCAGAAACAAGCCATGTACAACTAACACAGCTGGGGCACATTGAAAAAGTAAGTTTCAACATGCCCTGGACTATTATAAATGCATCAGCCACAACAGTGTCTAATATAACATTGTATATTCCGTGTATACCATGTACTTTAGTGTCATTTAGTACCTGCTCTTACCCATGTCCACAGAGACATGCATGTCATATTAATGGTGTCATATGTGCTTAGTACAGACAAAATTATAGACTATAGAATTTCTACAAGACAATTATCAGAATGTAAATGATGAGAAATGTTGGATTCATTAACCTTTGACTTGTATTAAAACAAAGGTTTTTTGAATGCCGTTTCAATGTGCCCACGGGCGGTTTCAACTTGACCTGTAGTCAGGGCATGATGCAACAGTTTCACTATTTTAGACTGAACTGTACTCGCCAGGAATGTCTTAGAACTGTGCCGATGGTCTATAGTCAAAGACATGCATCATCTTTCTGGATTAAAATATTTGCTCTAATATGTGTATATATTTTTTAATTAAAACCTAAGTGTTATATCCCCTACTAGACATCCATATATCAAGAGTCACCCAAGAACGATGCCATCATATCTTCAGATTTCAAATTTGAAATGATTTGATTTTTATGTTACACCAACCATTAGCCATTCGTTAACATGGTTGTGGAACGGTAAACTGCTTATTACACAAAATAGCTTCTCTTTTCCCTCAAAGATATTTTGCACACTGCCAATCTTCTCTTCTCAATCTGAACAGTGAAACAAGTTTTTACACCCGAGTGACATCCCTGTGGTCCCCGCAGACATTGACAAATGTTCAAGCTGTGAAACACAATGCTGACAACACGCTCGCCGATAAGATGGTCAGACAATGGCCTGTATTGGGGGGTTGGTGGTAAACATAATGATGAGCTGAGCAGTCCTGCCTGACTGGCAAAGAGCTGGGCGGAGCGGTCTGTCCGCTCGGCCGAGCGTGAAACCGGGGGCTCCATCGCACATTGTGTATTTGGACAATAGTCCACATTTAATCTCCCTCAATGGCGCAGCCCTGTGCAACCTCATGGCCAATAATGGAGGAGAAACCCTAAACACATGACCCTTATTGCTGTTTACAGTGACCAGAGCTGGGACACATGCAAATACATTAGTCCCCATAAAGACCCCCCAATCCTGGACTCTATGCATCACTGTGCCGCGGGCAGGGGGAATGTATCACAATACTATATTTACAGCATTTGAAAGAAGGATATGCTCTCAGTATAATTTGTAAATGAGGACTAAGTCTAGTTCTGTTTCTCCGTTTCTATGCGTGTTCTGTGCTTTTCCTGTGCATGCTGGTTTTTGTTCTAACCACTATTATAATCCCATAACTTCATATTATATTTCATGTTATATTTTAGTTGCCACACTTTCACCAGAGCTTATTGATTCACCTTATTCTTTAACTTCATCACTAGTTTATAATTCTATAACTTATTTTAGATACAGTAGCTTAGTTATTAGTAATATAGCACAATAAGCACAATGTGGATTTGGGACAATTATACTGCACAGCATGCATAGCTATTTCTGACATAATATGCCTTAAGAAGGTTAAAAAAATCCATCTACACATGAAAACACCCAATTAAGAAAAAGTCTGGGATCGCAATTGTGGTTGGAACGGAAAAAGCAGCATGCACAGAGGTCCCCCAGGACCGACGTTGAGTACCCCTGCTATGGATAGTAGGCAAAGCCTGGTGTGCTATTCAAATGTTGTTGTTGTTTTTTTGGTTCATGTCATCAACTATTTACACAAAACGCATGAAATTTAAATATCTGTTCATGTGTCATACAGTGTGCCTTGTTTGTGTGCCAGCCACCTGCCCAATTAAGAGAGGTGAGCCATTATACATATAATTTGAATACATTTATTCAAGTGTGCACTAATATTGACTACTTGGCAATCACCACTCTTATTATAACATTACTTGTTAATTAGTCATAGAATGTAGGCTAATTAATTGATTTACTTCAAAGATAATTTATTGGGACGGGTGAGAGAGAAGGGAGTGAGTGGCTGTTAATAATAATAATGTTTTTATTGGCTAACAGGTCTCTGAAATCATGAACAATGCTGCAGGTAAGAAGAGTTGGTTCCTGGATGAAAATGGATAACTACAGCCCACTGTAAGATGTGGAATACATGTTAATCATTATGTGTGTGCGTGCACACGCGTGCGCATTTATGTGTGCATTTGTGAGTATTTTCTCTTGGCTGCAGGGCAAAGATAAATGAAAAGACTTAATTTGAAAAGAAACCCTGATTGGAATCTGTTTTTGCAGAGTTACCCTAATCTCCATTCCAAACGTGCAGTCCAACCGAACCAATATTCTTTTTGCAGTTAAACATGTCACATCATCCCATTCTTAAAGAACAAAATATAATGGATATTAATTTCTGCACTGAAGACGGAAGATAATTGAATTGAGGTGGTATTCAGTATTGTTTCTCCGAGTCGATTTGCCATAGACAACCTGATGGAAGGAAACAGAATTCAATTACTCTGGCATTACAGACATCAACAGAAGTGTCACCGGACTGAAAGTTAAAAAACAGTTTTTCTCTTTTACTGTGGAGGGATGTTATGCCTGTGACTAGGAGACACATTACTTCAGTCATAATTTCTCTAGTAGATCTATTCTTAATTTTTAACTGATATCGTGACCTTGGTAATTCAATTTGTGTAATCACAAGGCTGTGGAAACATGTAAATCAAATGATCTGTGCATCAATCTGGTGCATTATACAGACCTCTGGAAATTAATCATTCAGCCTTAGAGATTGCTAAATAAAGAAAATATATATCATTGTAAGATTTACTGCAGAAGATTCATACAAGAACTCCCAGTGTGTAATATTCCCTATCCTGAATTATCAAACTAAGCATACTTTCCGAAGTCACACATTATGGCAATCACTGAATAAACATGGTGAAAATGCATAAGAACAGAAAATATAATACTTGCTTGAATTTATCGGCAATGGTAAGAACACCTCTCTCCCCTGGAGACATTGCAATGCTATGGCTGAACTGAGAAATAAATATGTTCTACAAATATTTACCCAATTGAAATATTTTACCAGTCAACATTTTTCTTGGCACAAAAATGCTAATTTAAGTTAAACTTGGTTCTACTTGGTCAGGCTTTGTTCTTCTGTCCTTGCCTTGGCTTTGTGGAACTTGGCACCTAAATCATTTTTTAGAGAGTGAGAGAGAAAGGTGGTGTCCTCAAGTTTGACAGACAGCCAGAGACCCTTCTGCCCGACTTAAACAAGCTTAGGTTGATATTTTGTCATAATTCCCCTTTCTGGCTGTTCATGCACAAGGACTGAGAGGCTGAAGGCAATTGATTGATCTAATCTCCTCATAGTTTGTTCCTTTCACAGTGAGAAACTTTGAAATGAACAAGCTGGCTTTGTGTTGGTATTGTAAACAGAGCACTTTTAAAATGGTAGATGATTTCACAGCCCTTTGACCCTAATTGGCTGAATGCAAGATGCCAACAGCATAGCATCTTAACTGAAGGCCGATATCTGAGAATGTCGAAAATTAGAGTATACAACATTTTGCTCTCAGTCTTTTCTTTTTCAAGGGCGTCTGAGTTCTTTCAGTTTGTTGCCCTGTTGTTTGACTTCATCAAAACAAGTAATTTCTAAAATCTTACTTTGAATGGATACGGAATTGTAACAATACTGATTTCAAGTGTGCTTGTGTTTCATGTAAGACAATTTGACTGGCTACGTTTCTAAGCATTATAGTAAAACCTTGAATTGATGAGGTTGGTTGTAGTCGATGCAAGTATGTCATTTTCAATGTCTAGGACACTGATTGCAGGATTCTATTGCAAAGGCAGGAATTGTTGAGCAGGTTCTGCTGAGACGAGTATTGACGACCGGTAAAGGACTAGAAAGCGCAGGAGAGCTGGAACAGAAAAAGATCAGTCATTAGCTCAGAACATTCAGCAGTTAACAAAGGCCTGCCTTTAAAAAACAACAGTGTGGGTAGATAATGAAGCCTTGAATTGTGAGGAAAATCTCACAGCAAATGTTCCACTTCTCAGAAGAAGTGGGTGGAGGAAGAGGCGGTATTCTGTAGATTCTGAATAATATCACTAACAAGTGCATGATGATGACTGGCTAAAAGGACAAGGGGGACTTTCTCAGAAGTGAGAATGCACTTTTAAAAATTTCAGAATGCACTTTTAAGTTTTTTTCAGAGTAAGAATGAAACAATGAAAAAACACTTAGAGGTTCAACAGCCTTGCATGTAAGTGGAGCTATTATCTTCAGAAAGTTGGGACATGTAAATAATCTGTGCTAAAAATAAATAAATAAAGGTTCCCACATTAAAACAGCTATGAATTTGTGAGCAGGAAAGATCCATGCAGCATCTGTGAAAGAGGGAGAGAAAAGAGAACAAGGGACTGCTTGTTATGGTTTGGGTTTTGGTGTTGGTTGCGTGTGTTTTCTGTTTACTTTTTCTGTTTCCCCCCTGGCAGTGTGGGTGTGTGGCAGTGGGCGTGGCTGGACTGTTGGTTCTTCTACGAGGCACACCTGGCAGCAATCATCCAATTACCCCGCTCCATAAAAGCCTGGCTTCACCCCACTCCGTTGCCAAATTATTTCCGACGACAAGTCAGTATTACGGCTAGTCAATATCACAACTGCTTGTTTCCTCTCGTTGGTTTGTCTCTCGCGTTTTCCCGTTGTTTCGAAGATACCAGTACATGTTTTCTCTCACCAAATACGTTTTTACTTACCCGTGTCTCTCCGTTTTCTCCCGTGCGCAGTTAGCCCGTGTGCCTCGCCGACTGTTCGAAACCCTCTGGACTCTGACGCTGGTTCCCTCGTTGTGGCTATCCCGGTTCGTGGTGCCGACAGTCCGGTCCGCCCGCTGCCTTCCCCACACGCCAGCGTTTTTGTTATTTGTTTCCTTTTTGAATAAATTTTAGTTGTATCCTCTCGTTCGTTGTCACTGTCTCTGCTTTGGGGTCCGAAAACATTTTACTAAACCCAGACCTAACAGAATAATTCGGCCATATGGACCCCGCAGAAACAGAGCAACTCCGCCACGCTTTGTCCACCCAAGGTGCCAGGGTGGGACAACATGAGAGAGCGCTAGTTGAGATAATGGACACGTTAAAGGACTTATCCGCCGGAGTCAACCAGCTGAGCAGCCGCATGGACAAAGTAGTTACTATGCTGCCCACCGTTCCTCCTTCGGACGGTGCGCCTGCATCCATCGCCGCTGTCATGGACCATCCGCCTGCTTCTCCGGTACCTCTGGGGTTTCCCTCCAACCACCATCGGGAGCCCTACATCCCCACTCCAGCCCGATATGCCGGTGAGTTAGGGAAATGTAGCTCGTTTTTACACCAGTGCTCTTTAGTTTTCGACCAGCAACCGCTAACTTACCACACTGAGAGATCAAAAATTGCTTTTATGATGAGTTTGTTGTCCGACCGAGCCGCTGAATGGGCAGTTGCCGTGTCCACACAGAACTCACCCTTTTGCCAAAATCACTCCGCTTTTCTCTCAGAAATGCGTAAGGTTTTTGATCACCCCGTACGAGGGAGAGAGGCCAGTAACGGGCTCCTCTCCCTCCGTCAGGGCTCCGCTCCTGTGTCCTCCTACGCTGTCGACTTTCGCATTTTAGCCGCTCAAAGCGGCTGGGATGAGGTAGCTCTCCAGGGAGTTTTTCTTAGCGGTTTGACTGATAAATTAAAGGATGAATTAGCGGTTCGCGACGAGACCTCCTCGCTTGAGGAGCTAATTGATTTAACCCACACATTAACTGGTCCAACTTCACCATCTCCAATTGGAGCGTGTATTGCCACTCTCACTGCCTGCACTCAGCTAACCCCATTAGCTTAGTCACCTCGCCTGTTACCTCTACGCCCGTCGACCTGTCCGCCGTTCCATCCGAATACCACGACCTTCACCTGGTTTTTAGTAAAGACCGTGCACTGTCACTCCCACCTCACAGACCATACGACTGCACCATTGACTTAGTCCCCGGGGCTCCACTTCCCAGTAGCCGTTTGTATCACCTCTCCAAACCCGAAAAGGAGAGCATGACCCAGTACATTAATGAGTCCGTTGCTGCTGGTTTGATTCGCCCCTCCTCTTCCCCTCTTGCAGCCGGGTTTTTTTTTGTGTCCAAAAAGGACAAGAGTCTGCGTCCCTGCATAGACTACCGAGGCTTAAACGAAATCACGGTAAAAAATAAATATCCGCTCCCCCTCTTAGACTCGGCTTTCGGTTTCGAGCACCAATCGGCCATCTTCACAAAACTAGACCTTCGCAACGCATACTACCTGGTTCGCATTAGGGAGGGGGACGAGTGGAAGACGGCATTTAACACACCCTTGGGTCAGTTCGAATACCTCGTCATGCCATTCGGGCTCACCAACGCCCCCGCCGTCTTCCAGGCTCTAATTAATGACGTGCTCCGAGATATGCTCAACCGGTTCGTTTTGTATACTTAGACGATATCCTAATTTTTTCGCGCAACATCGAGGAGCACGTCCAACGCGTCCGCCTGGTCGTACAGAGACTGCTTGAGAACAGGCTATATGTTAAAGCCGAGAAATGCGCGTTTCATGCCTCCTCAGTGGACTTCTTGGGGTTTGTCATCGAGAAGGGGCGGCTCATGACGGATCCTAAGAAAGTCCAAGCTGTGTTGGAGTGGCCCGTTCCCGCTACCCGCAAGCAGCTCCAACGGTTTTTAGGGTTCGCTAATTTTTACCGGCGGTTTATTCGCAACTACAGCTTCGTAGCAGCCTCACTCACCCAGTTAACCTCCCCTAAGGTTCCCTTTGTCTGGTCTCCTGCTGCTGCGGCAGCATTTGAACGGTTGAAGCGCCTGTTCTCCTCTGCCCCCATTCTCTCTCACCCGGACCCGGTTCTCCAGTTTGTGGTGGAGGTGGACGCCTCGGACACTGGAGTTGGGGCGGTTCTCTCCCAACGTGCCTCAGACAGCCAGAATCTCCATCCCTGTGCCTTCTTCTGTCCCCGGCTGTCCCCGGCCGAGAGAAATTATGACGTTGGTAATAGAGAGCTGCTGGCTGTGGTGCTGGCATTACAGGAGTGGAGACACTGGCTGGAGGGCTCTTCTCAGCCTTTTATTGTGTGGACTGACCATAAAAATTTGTCTTATCTCCGCTCTGCCCACAGGCTTAACTCTCGCCAGGCTCGGTGGGCGCTGTTTCTGGGCCGATTCAACTTCACGCTCACCTATCGGCCAGGGTCCCGCAACACCAAACCTGACGCCCTTTCACGCCAGTTTGCTCCTCTGGAAAAGGAGGAGGCTGCAGGGACTATCCTTCCTGCTGCCTGTGTGATCGGGGCGGCCAGGTGGGAAGTTGAACGGGTGGTCCAGGAGGCTCAGCAAGACCAACCGCCACCAGAGGAGTGTGCCCAGGGGATTTTTGTTATTTGTTTCCTTTTTGATTAAATTTTAGTTGTATCCTCTCGTTCGTTGTCACTGTCTCTGCTTTGGGGTCCAAAAACATTTTACTAAACCCAGACCTAACACTGCTTCCTTCTTTCCACCTTACAATGTTAAAACATTTGTAACAATGAGCAATGTGCTTGTGCCTGCATTCAGTTTATATTAAACATTTAGAGACACAAAATTGACCCATGTTTAAATTCACGTTTTCAAATGAATGTCTGCTAAGCCTAATCATATCAAAACTAATTGTTGAGAGCTGTAGCATATACTAAAATACGACGTGCTATGTTGAGATAAGGGATTCAACACAGCGTAGCAGGAAATCATAAATTACTTCAAGCAGAGTATTAAAATGGAAGAATGTAATAATACAAAATGCATTGAAAGAAATCTCAAACTATGGATTCCTCCTTCCCTTCCACTAAAAGGGAGATTTTGATTTACAATGAGAATGTCCGATACTCATCTTGTGATTGAAATATATACTGAGACTGATGTGTGTCATCAGTAACTCCAACAACCCAGTGAAAACCCGCAATCTAAGCCGCTAGGGTTCTGAGATGTGAAGGGAAATCAGGGAACTGCCTGACATTGTTTGGTGCTGCCAAAGCCCTGTTAGTGGCACGTATATGTAGCTCTACCAACTAATAGCTAACTGTAATGGGCCCAAGTCATCAGTTGTGCATTGTAGTAATTTTCCAGTCACCAAGAACCATACGTGATAGCATACATTAAAGTTATGAGAGCATTATTGCGTGCAGTAGGATAATATACAACATCTCTTACAAGATCTGTGACAAACAGAATACCCCGAAAATTAAGACAAAAGTGTGTGGTCTCCACTCCACCACAGCCATCTGCTGCCAACTCTTAAATAATTTAGGAGCTAAGACCATTTTTGACACACAAGAGTTTTTATACAATGCACTTATGTTTACTCCTACAAGTAAGATCAAAATCGCGTCATTCTCTCAATTCTGACGCACTCGAGACCTTAGTCTTAGTTTACTCTGAGCGGCTTTACAGATATAATTTAAGGACTTTCTTGTGGAGGGAGCAGAAGCTCACCAGAGGGACTTCCCCATCAAAATCCACATTAGAACTCCATTTTCCAAGAGATGGCATTACCTGCAAAAGATACAATAGCTGATACAAATCTATATAAAACAACTTCCATTATCCACCTGCCCTGAGAGGCATTCTTTAGGTCTTCATATTGACCAAAAGTGAGAAGCCAATCTTTCCAATGAGATTGTGTCATTAGTTATTTTGACAATGATCAATAGTAACAAGGCTGAGACATTTCATCCTTGCATTACAACGTCCATCTTCGACATGCAATGTTGCACCCAATTTTCCAGTCTCACAAAATCAGACAATGTCAACAGCCGTACGGTATATACTGTACAGTGCAGACTGTGAATATTCACATCCTCAAGGGGCAAAGTACAGCTGAAAAAAGGCCGTCCTTGCAGCGCTGTAACTCTGTCGTGAAGGTACCTCTCAGCTACTTCTTTCTCCAAGGTTCCCGTCCCTCAGTTCTGCTCTGATGATGGATTGACCTGCTCTTCTGAAAGAGTCCCCTTATTTCTTCATTTTATGTACAGCTTCAGGCCTGTACCTTTTATATGCCGTTTGAAGCCAAATGCTTTTGACGTCTACGCAGGTTTTATTTTTGCGCTGGAAGTGCTAAATTTTATTTTTAGCAGCAGAAGCTTACTCACTCGTCCCGCTTTATGTCGCCCTGCGAAGCTCCAAGTGCTACCACATTGTTGAATACATAACTAAATTGATTAAATAGAGAAAACTAGCCTTTTCTTTCAATTTTTATTACTTCATTAAAACTCCTTTCTGCCACTACTTTAGAAGAATCATTATTAAAATGTAATTATTTTTTTCTCACTGCAATTGCGATTTTCAAATAGACAACTTCTCAACAAAGCATGCTTGGATGGTTGTGTGCTGAACAGTATGCAGGATCCATGTCACTTAAAAATAAGATCTCAATTTTATAAACAAAAGAAAACATGTTTTTAGGTTTGATATGTTTAAGAGTGCTGGAAGCAGTAAAAAAAGAAAAGAAAAATCACATTCAGGCATTGCAGCATGGAAATACTTAATCATCGGTGGGATTAAATAATTGTTTATGATAGTCTGTGTAATGTGCAATTACCGTGCCTTTATTTTAGGAGACAGTGCTATCCAGGATGCATTTGTGTCCCAGAATGTTATGGGATCTGAAATATGCATTAAGACAGAGAGACATCTGGCATGAGACCAGCATAATTCTTCCTAACACCTTCAATGAATTGAATGTTTGTTCCAATGAACATTCTCTTAAATTGTCCTGGAACAGCTTCTCCAGTTTTATTGAGAAAAAAAAAAAAAGTACAAAATGGCTTCACTAACATACACATTTAAGACATGCTGGAAATCGTTGGAAAGCAAGAGCAGTGTAGCCCATTTACTTTCCCTTCCAATGAAGTGAATACAATCCATCCAGGAACAGGTTTCAGCTATTTTAACATAGCTTCGTTTGTGACATTGGACCTTGAAAACAATGGCTGTTTTTTATGTATTTATTATTATTATTATTAATGTGAGACAGGAAAGACAAAAATAATGTGGCATTTTTGTGAAACTGTATTTTAAAGTCATAATGCTGATGATCTGAACAGGACGCTGTCCTCTCTGTCCATCAGTGCAAATGTCCACCTGGCTTTCATCATGATTCATCATAAAAGGCATTCAAACAATGTTGTGTTTATTCATGTATTTGAAGCAATGGTGCAGATTCAGTAGTCAGAAGACAATGTATAAACCAAGAAAGGCATATCATTCATCCCTGAATTTCAGAGCAGAAGCTCCACTGTACTGTCTCCATACCAGACCTGGGTCATGTTCATTGTTTAGGATTCAATACATTCAATACACCAGGATTAGGACACCAGGATTAGGATTATTAGGATTCAATACACCGGTTTAGTCTGGTGTATTGAAGCATAATAAATAATCTCAGAAAGTGAAAGCCCTGTCTTCTGGTCCTCTTGGTTGGTTCAATTGCACCAGGCAAGATCCAAAACAATTTGACCCTGGTCTGTTCTATACTTATTCAATGGCTTGATGTGAAATCCAATTTTACCTGGCAAAAGCGAGAAAGGTACAGAGAAAGATGAAGTCATTTGGCATAAAAAAATTAGTGGAATGTGTCTGCCTTTCACACAACCCCAAGACAAAAATACCATAAAACAAAGGAGGATTATTGCATTACGCTGTATTGTGTTGTTTTCATGAAATCCCAGGCAATCCCAGGACAAGGTTTTAAATGTACATAGTGCGCTGCAAAGTACCCAACATATTCAAATTAACATTATCCTCACACACTAAGGGGCATGGAGGAGGTTTCAGATGGCCAGGATATCTGGTGTCTGATGGAGTCTATGGGAGTGAGCTGCCACTTTAATACTGTACTTTTCCCAGGATTAGTGAAGCGGTCAGTATGACCCATCAGTATACAAACTGCAGTCTGCAGAGAACAGCAGTCTGCTTACTCTCTGAGGAAGGTTTACAGCCCAGACAGATTATGTATGTAAATAACAGGGCACAGATGTGAGAGTAGTTTAAGAATCTACCGGGCACCATCTGCCGAGATACTAGAGCCGTGTACTTCCGTCATTATAAACAACATTTTACGCATCAAGTTCCAGTCACAGCGAACAACCACAGTGAAAGT
Organism: Conger conger; assembly: GCF_963514075.1. Taxonomy (NCBI): domain Eukaryota; kingdom Metazoa; phylum Chordata; class Actinopteri; order Anguilliformes; family Congridae; genus Conger; species Conger conger. The sequence continues at coordinate 32,672,560 of NC_083773.1, read as the reverse complement.
CCCATCCACTCGGAAATGAGTGCCTTTGTTAATTGTATTCTGCCCAGTCGACTTAATAAATTGCTTACACAGATGTGCCCTTTCAAATTCTCCTGCCTATTGTAAATCGTGTAAAATTGACTGAGATAATCAAATCCCGTTCTTGACCGTGTCTGACACCTGCAGGGCTAGGGCTTGCTTTGTAATAGCGATATGCAAGCCTTTTCACTCTCAGATCATAAATTATTGTCAATGTATTTCATGTACTTATTTTGACCATAATTCACGAATATATCTTATGCCAGTTCAAGGTCATCACAAATCTGCCTTCACCCGTACAACTGCTGTGTCCTGTTGCTTGTTCAGAGAATGATAAGACTAATTCAATGACTTGTCGTTGGTCACCTCTAGCAGTTTTATGCATCAGGCATTAAGACCATGTTGTAACCATGTTAGTTATTCAGTGACTCTCATGTTATTTAACTGAAAATAAGTTAAACTAATATATTAGCCCCACTTTTCCTGCTCAAGAAATCAACTCTAATCTTTTAATAAAGAAGATATATTATCAATGGTTACACAGGGGGATAACTGATGAGGTAGTATTCAATATCAAAATGGATGACTGGTGGTATGTAAGGTGTGCACATAAGCATATGTGAAACCAAGCTTTGGGGCAGGGCTAAATTGACCACAAATTAATTATCATCTAATTGAACACAGAAAAAGCCTTATTGGCTTCAGCTGAAATCTATTTCTGCAATAGACTTCCATGAGAAGCCAGGATCCAACAGGCTATCTTGCACTTAACAACAAGGGATTTTAAGATTTGCTAGATGGTGCTTTCACCAAATATTTCAACTCAAAATGTAATCAATAAGCAATTCTGCTTCAAATATTTCCATAAATGTAATATGTAGGAATGTAGGATACTGATGAATTTCAATGAAATTTTACGGTCCTTCCCTTCATCTGAGCAGTTGCCACAGCCTCGTTTACATTTCGTTATTTAGTAGACACTCTTATTATTAAGAGATAGGTTTTTGTGGTGTCACATCCACCAGAAGGGGTCACTACATAGCCTACAACATAATGTTAAGTGATAGAATAGGTGCAAGAGAGAATTTAAGGATACAGTGCTTTAAGAAATAAATGGACCAGAGTTGATTATTTTTCAGATGTACACAGTAAAAAGAAAAGAAAAGATTATTACATCTAATAGAAAAAAATAATTTAGAATTTAATTTGGCTTTTGACAGTGATAATCACATATGGTAAAGATAATTGATAAAACCTGTGTCTCTGCTATCTGTGCATGTTTATATTTCCACACTGCCGTTATTGGCTCAGAGGAGGGGGAGGTTCAAAGTAAAAGGGGATGGCAAATGTGTTTCACCTGGGGGCCAGTTCTATCTCAGGGATTAGAATAATGTTAGGCACGAGACACATTGGGCCAAATCATCATTTAATGAATCTGCTGCAGACTCATCACTGACACCTCTGACTGGCAGTTTGAAATGTAGGATAGCTCATAGCTTGATTAATCTACTCCCCAGGGAGATAAACAGACAATTTTCACTTTGGCTTTGTTGTTGTTGGCATCGATTTTCATTTACGTAGGGTGTGTGTTTGTGCATGTGTGTGTGTGTTAGACTGCACTAGTTTACTTTGTCAAAATGTGTGGAGCCCAATAACCAAGTAAATATGGAGCCGGATTTGTAATAAAAATACGACAGACATCCATATGGTATTGGAGAAGCTATAGTGTATATTCTGTTAGTAAGATTTATTTCAGGTATTCAGAAAATATACCCAACTGCATCCATGGAGACTAAGTGAAAAGTAAAATACATGTAAATGTTTTGTTCAGTAACAAGGTGATATTAGCACGGTAATTGGCAATGGATACAAATGGTTAAACATACCATTTAGCACTGTAAATTACAGCACAAGGAATGGTTGCAAACTTTCCAGGAAGAATACGCAAGTTCACTTTGCTCCCACGTATGGTGAAGATGATGGTCAGGGACGCAATAAAGAACCTAAGGATGGAAGGGTTGTTAAAGTGGTTTTCGTTAGGTAAGATGAGACATAAAATAAACAGTAGTTCCTTTTTTTTTTGTGTACGAAATTGAATATTTATTTAATCTCCCTAACATGGCCTGAAGAAAGATTCCGTGTGTTTACCTGCCAATGGAATATTCAGATCATTGGAAAACTTGTTCATCAACTTGTTATCAAACTGCACTTTTTTGGTCAGCGAAGTTAATTATTTTCTATTTAAACTCATTAGTTTGAGAATGTTGCTATCCAGGTCTGGCTCTAAACCAGGTAAATGCACTGATTCCGTTCTCCAACATTGTAAGTTGCTCTGGTAAAGTGTCTGCTTAATTAATGTAATGTGATGTGTTGAATAGCATAGTTAACGGTAGAATTGGTCATTTCGGACTCCTAACGGCCAAGAGAGGAATTACAACAACAAACACCCTCAAACCACAACACTGACCGTGACTTTATGAAATGTTGACTTTTTTGGCTGCTACACAACACTATTTATATTTTTTGTCTTTTTGAAGTTTTCACTCTAGCTAACCAACTATATTATGAGCAAGCAACTTATTTGGCTATATTACTAGCTGGCTGTATAACTAAGATACGATAGTCTACCACAAACAATGCAACTGTAACTTACAGTTTGAGACAAATCAAGGTTTAACTAAACACGCATGATTGAACATGTAAAGAGATAAAAGGAACTTGTTGCTGCCAACATTGCACTCCAGACAAGCGATCACTGAACTCTGTACACTATTATTATCCAAGCGAATACTAAATATCCAGTTATAAAATGATACCAATTTGTTATCGGTAGCAACAAGCACATTAGCCATTAGTTAGCTTGCCGAATTTACAAATATGCACCTGAGGGAAAAAGCTTGTGCAACTATGCTCACAACACTCATTACTATGTTCGCATTGCCTCATATTTGTAAATTTGTCAAGCAAACTATGGCTAATTTGCTTGTAGCTACCGATAATAAAATGGTATTGTTCTTGAACAAGATATGTAGTCTTCACATGGATAATAAGCAATAGTTTATGTAATAATAATGTAATAATGTAATAATACAGAGTTTCAGTTTCATTTGGGCAGCTACACGCGAACGATCAGAATAAGCCCCCATTCAAATTTACTGTGGCAATTAGAACCAATTTTCAACCAATGACCTTGAATGATTGTCCAGCTGTACAACATTTTGGTACAGAGTGATGGCCTGTCAAATGTGTACTTTGAAACCCAAATTTAAGGACTATAAACACAGGCAGAGGGTGAGTCAACATTTACTCTGGTCTTACCTGTTTTACCTTTAATAGTTACACTGTTAGCAGTTGTGGTTAATGGAAGAATATATCACCCCTCTGGAGAAAGTTGTGAACTGCTGATGGGAACATAAATGATTCCTGGACAAAATTACACCAGGCCAATGGATTTGCTGTATGCCAGAAGAGGTTGAGGACTCCTTACAAACATTATTTTGTATATTAGCATGAGTCATTCTGTATTAGTTGGATTTATGTCTATACTGTCAGAAAAGGTGGGGCATTACCAGGCCTATGAATTTGTGATGTTCAGTGAGTGTTTTAGCGGATTTACGAAACACATACATGCAAGCTCAAAGCTGGAGGGAACGAGCCTGATAGATGGATAATGGTGGATTTTAAGGCTGCCTTCGGGGGAACTTGGGATAATCCTTTGGCTGATGCTTTTTCCTCCTGAAATTGCTTGTGTGCAGAACCTCGCAAATCCCAGCTTGTTGTGGTGTGTGGAATTTTGACATGGTCCTGTCATTGGTATAAGCATTAGAATGACTTTTCTACACAAGCTGAAGTCTTCTGGGAGAAGAATTTCATGCATGGTTGTGTTTTGATCAGGTCACACAATGGTGTATAATTGAAGAATTCCTCAACAGACTGGCGGATGTTAAGGCTGATTTAAAAACATACCTATTGATTAAATTTGATTGATTACACAGTCCCTTGCACCCCTTCGCCATGTTGATTACCCAGGTACAGTTGAAAAAATAAAAGAATAGATAACCAGGTTTGCACAACCTGCTTCCTATAGAAACCAGGTACTCTCACATTCTGTATCTAAAAGTAGGTGGATACAATTCAGATCCCTCTGCTATTCTTACCAGAATGAAAAACTATTGCATAATATTTCATTCCAGACTGTGTGACGGTGTTATTATTTCAACCATGTGTCTCAGCCAAAGCCCAAGCCAAAAAGCAATAAGGCAGTAACCCCTTTAGCCTTATAAACAGATAGTCGCCCCTTATCACAACACAAAAAAATGGAAAACTGCTTTTATTGAGGTCCGTTTTTAGATTTCAGAAACTGTTTAAAATCAGAAGGTCTCTGAGGATTTCTACTAATAGTGTAGTGATTATCTATCTGACAATCTTATGTCCATCATGTCCATAAACACCAGACAGATCCAACAATCCATATGGTAATGGTACATGAATCCACATCACTTTTAGTCACCTGCAGACTCTTCACATTAAATAATTAGAATTTTAATGAGAAAATACACTTAATTTGAACTTGGCTGTTATGATTAATTGTGCATTATATACAATTAAATGAAAATTATTTGCTTTAACAGGCAGACCTGTTCAGACAAAATGTGTAAAACCTGTTAAGGAAAGATTTCTCTCTCTCACTCTCAGGTGAGAGAGGTCTCAAGTATCAGGCAAGGAGAACAGGCGATCCAGATGCTAGACCACGATGGAGGACTCTTCATAATAAGAGTCTTTATCATAAAGTAGTAGGTCAGCAAGGCGAGGGTCAAAAGCCAGCAAACAGATACAACAGGGATCAGGCAGTGCGTAATCCAGTCCAGGCAATAGGTCAGAATTTCAGCAAAAAGTAAACAAAATACAGAAACAAAAGTCGAGGTACAGAAACGGGTGGATAAGCTACGGCTCAGAATCAGACTGAAGGGATAAACAAAACCTGGAAGTCGGGGGCGAAACAGGTCGTAACGGGTATTAATCAGAAAACGCTGGAAGGTATGATAAAGACACATAACAATCTGGCGACGAGACATAAAAACTGAGGGGTTTAAATAAGACGGGTAACAACAAGGAATGGCAATCAGGTGTGGGAAACAATCAGGAAGTGAAACACAGGTGAAACAAAAGAAGTGACAGGGTGGCAATTAGCTATACAAGCCACTATCAAGGCTTTGACAGCACCAAACAATGTCAGGCAGTTCACTGATTTCCCTACGCATCTCGGAACAATCTGTCAGAACTTAGCGGCTTGGATTGTGGGCTTTCCCTGGGTTGTTGGAATTATTTACAGCGCACGTGTCTCATGAGATGAGTATTGGACAAGTCCATTTTAATACTTTTAATAATACATTTATTTAATACTTAATAAATTTGCGATTTCTTGTTGCATCGATTACATTTTTTCGCCTTGTGGAATCCATTATTATCTCAACGTACCACGTTGTATTGTAGTCTATGCTACAGCTCTTAGTTGTGATATGATTAGCAGACATTAATTAGAAAATATTAATTTAAACATTGGTGAAAATCTATTTTGTGTCTCAACATTTTTAATATAAATTTCATGCAGGCACGAGCACATTGATAATTTTTCCTGTTTAAAATTGTAAGGTCGGACAACATTTTGTCTATTTTTTTTTACAAAAAAACATTTTACATTGTTTCTTCAAACAATGTAAGGCAGTTCATTGATTTCCCTATGCATCTCAGGCCATCCATCAGAAACTGGGAATTGTGGGCTTGTCCTGGGGGGCTGAAGTTATGGAGGATGTATCATAGCTCCTGGGGTCCCACCAATACTGTACAGGAGGCAAGAAAGAGCCAAATAAAGCCATTTCAATTATGAGATTAGTCTCTCATAACTCTTGTGTCTTAGGCTACCAGTGGCTCTGCGATTTTCAATTCTCATTATAAATCTAAATCTCAGCTCTAAAACTGATTTGCAGTGGGGCAATCCCAAAACATACAGAATTTAGCCTTTATGACATCCGTTGTAATACTTGCTCTGCTCTGAAGTACGATTTCTTACCGCGTTCAGTTAGATTTTCACCTTGAATTCATTATTATCTTAAGACACTTCATTGATATTTCTGTGCTTATAATGTGTGACTCTAAGCATGACATAAATGACACATCAAGCACCATATTATTTACAAGCAAACTTTAGTTAACGCATACAAGCTTTTCTCATCATATTGTCAATATATCATGAAACCAAATATTCAAAATATTCAGTCATTTCACTGAATGACTGCATTTCATTTGTATCAAGTATTTATGTCCAGCAGGGCTGCTTGTAGCCAAGTAGCTAAGGTACATGACTCAGACACACAAGGATGTAGCCACGATAAAATCTGCAACTGTTGGGCCCTTGAGCAAGGCCCGTAACTTCGCAATCTTCCAGGTGGGGATTGTCCCATTTAGTCTAATCAACTGTAAGTCACTTTGAATACAAGCGTTAGCTAAATATTAAATTATTAATATAATGTATTATTTGTTGAATGTACAGACAAGGACCCCCTTTTCCTGAAAAAGAGAAAGAAAGAGCTCCAAGCATTTTAAAAGGCTCAATGTTTCTAATATCAAAAACAAGCTGTGATATATGAAGGCCTCAACAGAAAATCAGTATCTCAGCCATCAACTATTCACCTGCCAATACATGGCGACCACTTCTATGAGTTATTGAAAGGATTGCCAGTGTTGTATCATATAGTCATTCTCCCCTGATATGATCCACTTCAGTATTGTCAGGCTTGCAATTTTCATGATGCATTTCACAGACCACATTGAAATTGTAAGATTTCATTTAAGGTTTGGATCAGTTTAGGCTAAGCGACAGTTTTGAGTCAGTTGAATTTCAGGTCAAATTCATGTTCATTTTCCGGTCTAGGTCAGGTGTCCCTCAATCTGCAATTACTGTACATTCCCTTAGCTAAGAATTCAGTGAGGAATTGTTTAAACATGTAAACCAAGTGCAAAGAGGCTTAGATGCAAACATTCCTAGCTGTGACTGGAGTTTGATCCACAAAGTGTACACTAGCATGTGAATGTGTTGGTTGCATACTGTACAGTATGTGCAATGGATTTATATTCAGACTGCAACTCCAGTATTCAGGCATATGTATTTGTGGCTGTTCTGACAGATGCCACAACATGTGTTAAAGACTAATGCAAATCCAGATGAAACCCACATATCCAGGGGCAGTGCTAGTCTGAAAAATATTCTGTATCATACAGTATGGGTATGTGTAAGGCATGATGAGAGCCTGTCAGCCCATAAATAAAAACATAAAACAAACACACACAAAAACATCGGAGCGCAAGAATTATGGATAGGCTTCACTGCAATGTTCAAGTTACTATCAGATAATTATAACTTTCGTTCAAATAACGAAAGATCAAAGATACCTGAAGAGTTTGCACTTACACTTCTGTCATGACACCCACTATAGAATCTTACACTAACGCAATTACCATGATTTCTTTTATTCTAAGATGAACTCAGTCAGCAGTTCAAAGGCTCTCTGACAATGGGAAATTAAAGAAAAATGCAGGGAAGACAGGAGATAATCACCCGAGGATAAATGTGAAGGTAAGTCCAAAATAACTTTTCTTTTGTTGAAAGTTTACAATGTTTTTTCAAAGGCGCCTTTCATGTTTTTCTGTTTTTTTTTCCTCATCACCCTCCCCATTCCCTCCCTTCAAGGTAGAGTAATCAAAGCTCTTATTTCACATCCTGCTGAATGCTATTATTTGGCCATTAAAGCAATTACATATCACTTAATAAAATGAATAAATCTGCACAAATAAGTACAATAACACAACTTTCTGCTCACATAAAATGCATGGCGGGCTTTATGTTGTATTTTAATGAGCACAACACATCAAATTTTCAAGCTGTAAGAAAACAAAAACTACATTTGTTACATTACAGCACACATTATTCAGCCTAGTCTTAGACTAAATTTAATTTTGAATGGAGATTCTCCATACAAACCTCAGTGTAGTCCAAAACTAGGCTTAATCTGTGTCTGTGAAACTAACCCAACATGGCTTCTTGGACCAGTAGGGCAATGGGGAAATATTGGCTCAGGATATACCTCAGAATGGATGTGAATACTTGTATTCATATGTGTGCATTTATGGGACATACTTTAAAGAAGGACTGTACATGGTTTACATCAGAATTAAATGCTGATTCTTAGCTGGTAGAAGTCAAGCAAGTGATTCTGGTTCATGAATACTGAACTGAATTTCATTCATTCTCTTGTTCTCTACTCAAGGGCAATCCATATTTCTCTCTTTTGCTTTTCACGTAAAACTTAAAATGACCCCACAATTCAAATACAAGTAATCCACTCAAGAGTTCTTTTGGCCTACGTATTTTGCACTTTCTGGGTGTAATTATCCTTGCCTGACTCACACAAACATGAATACAATGCTGAGCACTGCCTAACCAAGGTCGAGCTCTTACCTGGCCCCAGCAGTGTGTAACAGTGTTTTGTATAGCCGTGATGGCAATACAAAATTTGATTGATTACATTTACCAACAGGCCTTGATTGCCTGCTGTAAGCCTTTTTTTTGGTTTTTCAAGTTTTCTAGTGTGAGCATGTGAACAATGCTATCCCTACTCACCATTGGACGTGGATTTTTTTTGGTGAACCCAAAGCCCAGAGTCTTTATGAACAAGGCTATAAAAGTTGCATTTCTTTTTTTTACTGCCCGCAAATATACAAATGACTGACATTAGTTTAACTTTAACTTTTTTTAAGCTTAATTTGAAACTGGCATATACGTATATAATTGCTTTATTTAAATAAATCATACATACTATATATCATGAACAGTTTATCAAAAATTAATCATATATCATACATGTGTGATCAACTCTCTAGTAGAGTAATGCCTGTGTAATATTTGGGTTATCAAAGAATGTGAGGCATTATTGAGAACTGTGCAGAGGGGAAAAAAGTAAAGAAAGCCAGATATCTATAAGCAAAACATTCATCCACATATGATGGCCAGTAAAAAACTAAAGTGAATTGCAACTTTTTGATTGTCAAACAGCAGCACTGATATGATTGTTCTGGTCAATACCCTCTTACCCTCATTACTTATGAGTACATTTTTCACTGGATTTCAGTGTAGTCATATGATATGCCCCCATGATCTGTTATCAAACAATGTCCATGAGCAGCATACCTGGTTACTCTTAACCATAGTAACTATGCATGATGGCCAATTGTCAGTCCCACAGATTGAAACCTTCCGTGCTTTGGCAATGGCATGGAAAATTATGTACCGCCCTGCAGGGTGGCACCATATGAGTGCTTACTGTCGAATACTGGGCTGTTCAGCTCAGCTGGGGGAATGCAGCATGAAGGGTAAACTGTAGCCAACAGGTTGCAGTTCAGGGAATGGTTGCTTGTCAGTATGTGAGAGTATGGCTTTTTGTGATTAATCCTTTAGGCAGATTTGTGATATGTTTGTGCGTGTATTGCTCGTGCATATATAATGTGTGTGTGTGTGTGTGTCTGTGAGAGTATGGGCATTTGTGATTCATCCTTTAGGCAGATTTGAAATGAAAACATACACTTATTTACTCTACTTACTCCAGGAAACTCCATTATTGTACATTTTACAAATTACATCCGCTTCTCATTGGCCTCCACTGGCTTCCTATTGCCGCACGCATCCGTTTCAAGGCCCTAGTGTTGGCATTTCAGGCTGCTAAGGGGACTGCCCCACCTTACATACAATCCCTGATCACTCCCTACTCCCCAGCTAGACCACTCCGGTCTGCCAGCTCTGGTCGCCTTACGGTTCCCTCTCTACGTGCACCTGGCGGTCGAGCTGCATGTTCACGCCTGTTTTCCGTTCTGGTTCCTCAGTGGTGGAATGACTTGCCTACCACTGTCAGAACAGCAGAATCCCTCCCCCTATTTCGACGCAGACTCAAAACCCACCTTTTCGAACTCTACCTTAGTCCTCCCTCCTGATTTCCCTTGCCCCTGCTTTCTGATATCCCTATGCTTGTCTAACCCCCCCCCCCCAAAAAAAAATGCACTTATGATGACAACTATGTTTAGAACAGCATTTCATGTGTATTTTGCTAGTTTCTGGATGTGATGCTTTGACTTATGGTAGAACCTATGCACTTGTAAATCGCTTTGGATTAAATGCATCTGCCAAATGACTAAAATGTAAATGTAACTGTAAATAATGTGAAATGCCAGGGATCCTAGGCAGTATAGTGTATCCTAGCAATCGCCATAACAGCTGCCTACTCGGTTAAACTGAAACAAAATTCCGTGGTGAAGATGATTTAAAATAAAAAATAGTCATACACTAGTCACTTCTTTGAAAACAGCGGTTTAAAAAATTATATACAGTGATTTAATAGTGTTGCATACTAATTATTGCTTATAATTGGACTAAACACTTACATTGCCACTTTGGGTAATATAGAGTAACCCAAATTGTGGACCTTTAAATTGAATAAAGTATGTGTAAATCTCTGATCGGATGGGATTAGTTTCCCGAACGACATCTGAGATACAATTACTACATAGGGCTGTCTGTCATTTCATGTATCATCTCGGATGGGATTGGAATTTAGTTTGTCCCCAAGATCGTGGAGGTGGAAGTGGTGAGTCTCTGGATGTGTGCAACACACATGGTCATGTGATGACTCATGTGTAGAAATGACTACAGAGGCCAACCTGATCAGTTTGCAGGATCTTCTTTGATTAAATTTTCTTATGATGATGGGATACCAGCAGGCGTTATAACTGGTAGAGTTTTTCATGCGACACATGCCAGTGAAGTTGGCAAAAAAACACAGACATTGTGAATTTGAATGTGATTAATATCACTGGGTACACTAAATTACCTAACCTCCTCTGGAGAAAATAGGTCTTAAGGGAGCTAATTTCACCCTGTTGCTACATTACCAATTTTCACTTTTGCCGGAATAAATCTAAATACTAGGTTTGACACCTATGGTGTGTAAATGTTCATTTCTGCGAATTCCCGTCCAAGAAACCTTTCACTTTTTGTGAAAAATCTCTTGCTCATGGGCATGAAATCCCTCATTGATTTTATTATTTACTTTGTCTGTAGATGAAAAAAAGCTAGTTCTCCTTTGCCGGAGGCACACGTCACTTAGAGAAACACACGTACGTTTGAATCACTTTTTAATGATCCCTTTGGAAGTTCTATGACAGTATAGCATTTGGTCAAGATTGGGTGTTTGCTCTGTAGTCCAAGGAATGATGACTGCTGTGGTCTGAAGTCAACAAATTGCATCTCAGCTCTGCCTTTGGCTCTGTCTTGCAGCCAGTACCCTGCAGTGGGGTTCGCTCCACTGAAATCCTGATCCCGGGGAGAGCTGGGTAGAAATGTGAGGAATGACAGTATTGGCTCATATGAGGTTTCCTCTCCATGCATTTATTTATCTACCTGACAGATCCACAACTTACACACAAGCAATAAATTGTACACTCATAAGGACCACTGGCTTGCCACGTAGATGGAAACTGAGGAAAAAGTGAGTTGTTATCTACCAACACTTTGGCTTCTGGCCCTGTGAAAACACCAGAACTCCTCTATCCTGCATATATTCAACCCAGTAAATTAGACTGGAAGGAGGTGTTCTTAAAAGGGGGATCATGGGTACTGGGATGGGCCAGGTTCCTCAGCATGTGATAAAATATTGCAACAAAATACGAAGTGATTCTAAATTAATCACTACAATATTTACTTTAATTCATAAGAATACACTGAGCCCGGTAGCATTGGTTAACTCTCTAATGTAAAATAGTGATTTTTGAATCGTAATATCACCACTGTTTCAAAACCAATTCACTTTAATTGCACTAGGAACTTTGCCCGAAAATCTGGTAGCCTCTACCACAAGGGTATAGTTGGCCTGTCCAGCAAGATTTCCAAAAGCATACCTCAAAATCCACACACAAGTCGTTCTGTGGCAACAAAATGTGCAATGGCCATCTCAGGCAGCATACCTCGATCCAATCAAAAACCTGTGGGCTGAACTGAAGAGGGCAGTTCATATGTGCAAACACAAGAATGTAAATTAATGTTTGATTCTGGTTGGTTCCATTGAAGCATTTATAAAGCACAATATTTTTCACATGTTGTAATTTTTTAGTTTCTCTCAATAATAGTAAATCTTTTAAAGTATTTTTTTTGTCCATTACCAATAATTCTGGAGCCCACTGTAGATTATCTGTTAGGTCTGGGTTTAGTAAAATGTTTTCGGACCCCAAAGCAGAGACAGTGACAACAAACGAGAGGATACAACTAAAATTTATTCAAAAAGGAAACAAATTACAAAAACGCTGGCGTGTGGGGAAGGCAGCGGGCGGACCGGACTGTCGGCACCACGAACCGGGATAGCCACAACGAGGGAACCAGCGTCAGAGTCCAGAGGGTTTCGAACAGTCGGCGAGGCACACAGGCTAACTGCGCACGGGAGAAAAACGAAGAGACACGGGTAAGTAAAAACGTATTTGGTGAGAGAAAACATGTACTGGTATCTTCGAAACAACAGGAAAACGCGAGAGACAAACCAACGAGAGGAAACAAGCAGTTGTGATATTGACTAGCCGTAATACTGACTTGTCGTCGGAAATAATTTGGCAACGGAGTGGGGTGAAGCCAGGCTTTTATGGAGCGGGGTAATTGGATGATTGCTGCCAGGTGTGCCTCGTAGAAGAACCAGCAGTCCAGCCACGCCCACTGCCACACACCCACACTGCCAGGGGGGAAACAGAAAAAGGAAACAGAAAACACACGCAACCAACACCAAAACCCAAACCATAACATTATCATCTGCATTGTTTATCATATGCAGCCGTTTTTTTAATCTTTATTAAGGGCGCCACTAATTCTGAGCCCATCATATGCTTGTTTTCAAGGAATACCCATATACAGTTTTTACAGTACATTATTGTTTATCATTTAACCATCTTAATGATTCAATCATCTCAAGGTGGGAAGACCCACTGCCCAGTGCTCTGTAGATGCCATAGCCTTTAGTCCTTTATTCAAGCTTTGCAATCACACATTTTCATATCAGTATCTTGTTTCTTGTTCTCTTGCCACGTTATTCTCTTAGTGGCAGTGCACTCAGAAAAGCAGTGAGCTCCAACGTGGTTGTTGCTGGGGGCTTTGATTTCAGGTGCAAGATGAGAGGACTTCACTCAGAAAAGCCAATGAGACTTAATGAGCGAATGAGAATTAATGGATGGGTTTGGATGCAGGGCAGTCTCCGTAGGGGACAGAGCCCTCCTTTGTTCCCTCCCTCCTCATCAGGGCCCAGAGTCAGAGTCATCTGTCAGTGTACTGGAGAGGAGAGGCACCTGAGTGATCATTATCGGCCATCTATAAATATGCGGAGGAATGAAAAGAAATAAACATGACTTTAATAAGCTTGACCGCCCCTCAGGGCCAGCCGCTCTCCAGTCTGGTGCTGTATGGGAGACCAAGCGCTGTGGTATTAATTAGACACAAACATGAAGTCATCATTAGTAGTAGCTGTGAGTGGCGTGACACCTGGGGTGTACGTAATTTGTTACGGAGGACACGCCTCACGTCGCCAGATTCGGCCGCTGTCCCCCCCCGTCACTCTCACAGAATAGGTATTAGACACTATTAGTCTCATCTCACCTCCACCGACTGTCTGTCTGTCTGTTTGTTTGTTTGTCAAGACACCTCATGGAAATTATATTGGTGTACTGAAGCAAAATTAATGCAATGCATTCGTCTATTAGATTGTGCTCCCAAATATTTGTTGCCTATGAGCATATCAGGAACAAAGTGGCCCAGTGAATGACCCAGATTTATTTACCTGCATTAGTGGGGAATAGTATTTATGAGCCTAGGTCTATACTGGGGCCTATTTGTATCTTCTGCATAAGTAATGAATTGAAGCTCAAGAGACTTGAGCGAACTTGCACTCTCATCAGAAAAGTTAATTTGGAACTGCACAAACAAATAAACCAACATTTTAATTCACCAAGCACAATAATAACAACAATAACAACAACAACAACAACAACCACAGCATTATAGTTATACAGTTATGGCGCCCCTGCTCCTGCATGTTGCGCCACGTGGGTGGAAAACCCCAGAGGGACCTGGGCAATGCAGCCACGCCTACGTTACGCCTTAGGAGAGGTACACGAAGGTGTCTATTTTCCCAGAGAGGTGATGGGGAGATCAGCACCCTGGAGAGCAATCCCTCTACCTGCAGACCAGGACCCCGGACAGCGCACGTGAGTGAATCCCCATGGAAAAACACTGACTCAGCTGCTGTCTTTTTCTCTGATGAGCAGAGGAGAGATTTAAGGCACGGTCGAGGTTGCAAACAGTGTTTATTTACCAGTTACCTTTATATAATTTATAAACAGTAAAACGTGAAAATGAAAAGCAATCTCACAGAAAGGTCTCAAGTTTAACCATTTAGACGTCAGATTTGCTTTCGATCACATACAGATTCATTGTAACAGACATTTAAAACCAGGGGTGCCCAGATATTTGCACCCCACTGTAGCACATCAGGGTCACTTCTATACAATGTTGTCATTGAATTCATCAGCGGTGCTCAATTAATGGCATTTTCTTTATCTATGTAGATCACTAAGATGGTACATTTGGGATAATTGTTTTACACGTGGCTTGACAAAAAGGCTATTGACACTTGCTGGCAGAGGACAGAAGTCCATAAGAAAACAAGTCGAGGCAAACTGGTGCACAAATCCAAAAGTCCTTCAAAGGAAAGATTAAATGCCTTTCTGGATTGTATAGATAAAATGTGTTTAGCATTGTAAAGCAGAGTGTACCGCTCATTTTATTTAACAGTTTGGCGTGGCTGACATCCTTACTTTTAACTCACATATAGTGAGCCAGTCTTAGATCTCCTTTGAACTTGTATCATACAGTTGTAAAGGTAGAAAGCACTATAGAAAATGGCTGAAGGCGTACAGCCAGAGGGTTTACAGAACACACAGGTGAAAGATGTATACACTATGATGGTCTTACTGTCCTGGTAGAAAGTCACTGAATGTTGCTGACCATTAAAATTGCAAAGAACAGTACATATTGCAGAAACTTTGTTGTCCAGTAGCAGTTTTCTTTTGACAGGACATGTGGTCTAACAGGCAGCTGTGTAGCCAGCTCTCGACACTCATCCTGGCAGTTCGTTGCTCCACAGGGACTCTGCTGTAAAACGTACAGACAGTGCAGCTGGTGAGTGAGTGATCTCTCATGCCTCTCCCTTACAAGCTTGGTCTCACACTAACTCAGTGGCAGGTCACCGAATGTTCTGACCACTGAAATCGGCCTCTTTGTTGAGAAATCTGAACAGCCTCCCCTTGCGTTTGAAGTTAACAGTATGTTAACCAAAACTGAGGCGTCCAACACGTGCACAAGAAATGTTTTTGTGTCTCTATGCTCAATTAATATTGTTAATGTTTCCTTGTAACCCTAACCATAACCTCTGTTACAATTTTTTTGCGGTTGGCCACGGTTTATTTAAAAATACATCTATTATTTAATATATCTGTTCGTAGTTTATATTTATTGTATTTTTACATTACATTTACATTACATTATGTGGCATTTAGCAGACGCTCTTATCCAGAGCGACATACAACAAAGTGCAAATCAAACACGAGAACAAGTGCAAAAGTGGACCTGAGAGGACAGTACAGTTCCGAGTCCTAGTGTAAACATACAGAAATTGAGAACCCTTGAAGAGTACAATCAACTTTCAAACTAGCATACCACAGTTGGCAGCTAGAATACAACAATACAACAGCCAATAAAAACAACAATACCTATACAAGTAACGATATCTATACATAAGTGCCATTACGGTCTAAGGGTAATCACGGTGATTGTGAGTTGGGGAGGGAAAGGTGTAGCCTGAAGAGATGGGTCTTCAGTCTGCGCTTGAAGGAGGTCAGAGACTCTGCCGTTCTGACATCCACCGGGAGGTCATTCCACCACCGTGGGACCAGGACAGACAGCAGTCGTGAGCGGAAGTGCAGGTGTGGCGAGGGGGAGGCACCAGACGGCACGAAGTGGTAGAACGGAGGGGTCTTGTTGGTGTATAGGTCTTGATAAGGGATTGAATATAAACAGGGGCTGATCCTTTAACTGCCTGGTATGTGAGCACCAAAGTTTTAAATTTGATGCGAGCCATAACAGGCAGCCAGTGGAGGTTGCTGAGCAGGGGGGTGACATGTGAATGTC
>NC_083773.1:32291221-32351221 GCF_963514075.1 Conger conger | reverse complement strand
TTCTCTTTCAAACAGCTGAGTTTAAACGGGCTTTGATGAGTACTTTGATGGGTGGCCTCTCTGGACAATGAAATTGCCGTTGCATTATGAGTGTTCGTTGCATTCTCCGTCGACCTGCTTGGTTCAGACACCAGAATTGTCTGTATTGTGTTGGTACTGTATAGTAACAGAAAGGGAGATATGTCTGATCCCCTAATGCATGTGCTGTCGTTTCCATGGCAGCGTGTGACGCCGGGCGTTGGGGGCTGGGCTGTGCCGCCGTCTGTGACTGCAGGAACGGTGATGGCGGTTGTGACGCGGTGACAGGGCAGTGCCTGTGTGAGCCTGGCTTCACCGGGAGCCGCTGTGATCAGAGTACGTGTGTATGAGTGTGCCTAACCCTGACCCTAACCCTAACCCTACCTCACACCCCGCAGAACATCTGAGAGACTCACCTGAGGAGGTACATGTTACAACGGCAATATGGCACATATCATGGAGACGGACTAAAGGACAAAAGTTTTCAAAAAAAAAAAAATCCTATAAAAATGTATTCACATAACCTGTGATATATCCAGTTAGTGTGGGGTTACTGTGAAATATATTTTCTAATTAATTATTGAACTAGTCCTCTCCACCACCCCACAGAGTGCCCTCTGGGCTCCTTTGGTTCGGGCTGTCGGCACCGGTGCCGGTGTGACAACCAGGCAGCGTGTGACCACGTAAGCGGAGCCTGCACCTGCCTGCCAGGCTGGACTGGAACGTTCTGCGAGAAACGTAAGAACTCTCACCTCATCATTGACCCTATTACAACTGATCCTACAGCAACATGTGTGCTATAGGAGCACTGATGTTCTGGTATTAGCTATGGTATGGTGACCCTCACCCCGACACTAACACTCCCCATACTAACTCCACGTCCCTGTGTCCTGCAGCCTGTCCTCAGGGGTTTTTTGGCCTGGAATGTTGGGAGAAGTGTCCGTGTCTGAACGGAGGGCGCTGTGATCACCTGACAGGGGCGTGTCTGTGCCCCGCTGGCTGGGCTGGCCCACAGTGCAACAGGAGTGAGTCTGACATACTGAGCAGTCATCCCCAAACATGGCACACTGTACAGCGCGCAGTCAGCCTCAAACTGCACATTGAATAGTCGGTCAAAAACACACACTGTACACCAAGCAAAGCGTATTATTGATTATTGAGAAAAACGGCAACACTAAAATTGAAGTATTGGTCAAGCACTCCTTTGTACATCTGGTGATTCTAGCTCAATATTAATAATTTCCATGATGTCCATTCCTTGGCTGGTAGTGTCTGTAACAGTGCAATGTTTCCATGTTATTGTATAGCATGCCAGACTGGTTACTATGGCGATGGCTGTAACCAGACCTGCAGTTGCCACAACAACGCCAGCTGCCACCCGGAGAGTGGACAGTGCCAGTGTGCACCAGGCTGGACCGGACCAGGCTGCCGGCAAGGTAACCCAACTGCTGCCTGGGCAACAACAGTAATTAGTAATGATGTGTGTACTGTGCATAATAGCTGTAATTCAGTGCAAAGTCTAATTCAGTGCAGCTACACAGGCTTAGGTAACCATTTGAGCCTGCAGTTTTACAGTTTAATATCACACCCCTTTGATCAGGGATTATTTAATGAGTGTTGTTGCACAGCGGATGATCAGGGTTGTGTCTGTACTATAACTATAATATGATATATATATGTCATAATAAGAGCTGTCAGTCAGGGTCGGGCCTGTAAATGAACGACACAATGCAGCTGTGTCTTGCCTGATGTCCCAGCATGCTCGGTTGGATTTTATGGGGCGGACTGCAGCCAGCGCTGTCTGTGCCAGAACGGGGGCGTGTGTGAGCGGGCCAGCGGGCGCTGTGTGTGTCCTGACGGGTGGACCGGAACAGCCTGTGAGCTGGGTGAGTGACCCCACCCCTAATAAACTCACCTCTTCAAGTACATTTCAGAAGACTCACTTCTTCAAGTACATTTCAGAAGACTCACTTCTTCAAGTACATTTCAGAAGACTCACTTCTTCAAGTTCATTTCAGAAGACTCACTTCTTCAAGTACATTTCAGTGGCGTCAGACAGCACTACACAGCCCAGTCCACTGTATCATGACCAAGTCAAATTTCATTTGAGGTTGCGCTCTAACAGCAGAAACATAAATGTGTATTTATGTTTTTCACACTATTTTATATGGTGCCGTCATCACAGTCGTAAGTGGTCCTGCTCTTCGTGCATATTGAAATGAAAGTCTTTTAAAATCTCTGTCCTGGTGTTCACTCTCTCCAGAGTGTGGTGAGGGCGAGTTCGGGCCGGACTGTAGGCAGAGGTGTGCGTGTGAGAACGGGGGACGGTGCAGTCAGCAGAGCGGTCACTGCGTCTGCCGTCCGGGCTGGGTCGGGGACCGCTGCCAGACAGGTGAGGAGTGACCGCTGGACGTCCAGAATGTTCTCCGCTGTGGTGGAGTGGAAGGCTAATGGAAAACCCTCCTCTGTGTGACCCCTCTCTGGGACAGCGTGTGAGGCGGGGCGGTTTGGAGCGGGGTGCGGTGAGCACTGTGTGTGTGAGCACAGCGCCCCCTGTCACCACGTCACTGGAGCCTGCGTGTGCTCTCCTGGCTGGAGGGGCACAGTGTGTGACAGAGGTCAGTCCTGTTCCCTCCTCTTTTAACCTCGATTCCTCCTTATCTCTCTGCCTTCATCTCCTTCCCCCCTCACTCCTGCCGAACACGCTCTGTCGCCCCCTCCTGGCATACGGCTCTGTGTTTCAGCCTGTCTGCCCGGCACGTTTGGGGAGGGCTGTGCGCGACGCTGCTCCTGTCCCCCAGGCACTTCCTGTCACCACGTGTCCGGAGAGTGTGGCTGCCCCCCCGGGTTCACAGGCAGCGGCTGTGAGCAGAGTGAGTCACTCACCCACCCTTCCCCTGGGTCTGTACACACTGTGAGAGACTCACCCGCACTCACCTGGGTCTGTACACACTGACGAGACTCACCCGCACTCACCTGGGTCTGTAAACACTGACGAGACTCACCCGCCCCTCCCCTGGGTCTGTACACACTGACCAGACTCACCCGCCCCTCCCCTGCGTCTGTACACACTGACGAGACTCACCCGCCCCTCACCTGGGTCTGTACACACTGACCAGACTCACCCGCACTCACCTGGGTCTGTAAACACTGACGAGACTCACCCGCCCCTCCCCTGGGTCTGTACACACTGACGAGACTCACCCGCCCCTCCCCTGCGTCTGTACACACTGCGCTCACCTGGGTCTGTACACACTGACGAGACTCACCCACCCCTCACCTGGGTCTGTACACACTGCGCTCACCTGGGTCTGTACACACTGACGAGACTCACCTGCCCCTCAACTGGGTCTGTACACACTGACGAGACTCACCTGCCCCTCATCTGGGTCTGTACACACTGACAAGAGAATGGTGCTCATTTGTGAGCAAAGTACCTGAGGTTGAGACCCTGCATTCAGTTCTGCCTGCACCAGATACAAGCACATTTTTCTATGGAGCATAAACACCTGTGAACTGTATTCAGTCAACATTTATCCTATATTTTGAGTAATACATGCATTCCAAGGTATTAGTCTAGTTACATTATTGGCATTTTTCTATGGTGTTGTACCTTCACAAACCACATTTAGGTGAATTACTTTTGTTGATTACTGCAGTCAAATGTTGATTGAATCCAGGCTTGTGTGTGCTGCATGTCTGGGCTGTTCCATGTGTTTCGCGTGTCTTTTCGCAGCTTGTCTGCCTGGTACCTTTGGACTGAACTGTAATGAGGTTTGCCAGTGCTCAGAAGCTAACCAGCACTGCCACCCAGTGACGGGGCTCTGCTACTGCGCTCCTGGCTACCATGGGCCAGGCTGCCGACTTGGTGAGTCTCTGCAACTGGATTCTAGGCGCATCGACAACTGCATTTTTGCTGTAACTACTGCTGTGCATTTAACTAGTAGAGCTTTTTATTTTGTCTATGTAAAATATAATATCCAGCATGTTATTTTTTTCCATGCCTTGCGACCCACAGTAGATACTCAAAGATATTCACAAATATATTGTACATTACCCTAATCCTTGAAATAATATAATCAGTTACATTACATCCGATTTCACAAGTGTTAAGTGATGAATAATACCAGAGACCAGTTCCCCACAATTCCTCTCTGCGTGTTTGGGCTTGTAGAGTGTGAGGAGGGCCGCTACGGGCCCAACTGTGAGCGTCAGTGCCAGTGTCTGAATGGAGGAGTGTGCCAGCGTACCACAGGAGCCTGCCACTGCCCACCTGGGTACATCGGAGCCCACTGCAACACCAGTGAGTACACTTACTGACCCGAGCGCTGTACCTAATGTACAACTACACTACACCTGAAGTACACTTAGTGACACAGGCCTTGTACCTAATGTACAACTACACTACACCTGAAGTACACTTAGTGATACAGGCCCTGTACCTAATGTACAACTACACTACACCTGAAGTACACTTAGTGATACAGGCCCTGTACCTAATGTACAACTACACTACACCTGAAGTACACTGAGTGACCCGAACTCTGTACCTAATGTACAACTACACTACACCTGAAGTACACTTAGTGATACAGGCCCTGTACCTAATGTACAACTACACTACACCTTAAGTACAGTACACCCCATTCTGTGTACATTGTACAGGTATCCTACACTTATGAGCATAGGTATGCTAACTATTGAGTGTAAGATTATTGTATAATTTCTGCCCTATACCTATAGTACAAGTGTAGACGGTGTAGCTATGGGTTCAAACCTCACCTCAGACGATTGTGCTTCTCACTTGTTACACATACAACCCTGTAATAGCTGTGAATTCAACTGAGCCTCGGTGAGCTTGATTGGGTTGGTCTTTGTACTGCCAGTTCATTTAATCAGTGAGCTGTTTCGGGCTGTGTGTATAATTTCACTGGGCCGTCTTCCCAGCATGCCCGGCTGGCCATTACGGAGAGGACTGTGCCCGGTTGGTGCTTTGTGCTGGGGGGGCCAGGAACGACCACGTCACTGGCAGGTGTGTGTGTGGCCCTGGACGGAGAGGAGACAGCTGTGAACAAGGTGCGTGCACATATCTCTAAGCACCCGATTGCTAGAAAGAAGCTTACATATCTGTGTGGGTGAATGACCATTATAGGTCAAAAAGCACCCTGTGCTCTCTCTCAAACACAGACGTGTGTTTGAGAGAGACCGGAGTGGTCCGGTGTTTTGTGTGTGTGTGTGTGTGTGTGAGTGTGTGCCTGTGTGTGCATACGTCTGTGTTTGTGAGAGACTGAGCGGTCTGGTGTTTTGTGTGTGCGTGTGTGCCTGTGCATCTGCGTGTGCACACACGTTGGTTGAGAGAGACTGAGCAGTCCGGTTTGTGTGTGTGTCTGTGTGTGTGTGTGTGTTGCAGGCTGCGCTGTGGGCTGGTTTGGACAGGACTGCGCTGAGCGCTGTAACTGCAGTAATGGAGGAGTGTGCGACTCGGTGTCTGGGGTCTGCCTCTGCGGTCTGGGCTGGACTGGATCTCACTGCGAGAGCAGTAAGTAAATGTGACTGCATGAACGAATGACATTGATGACTCCTCCTATGACTCCTGTCCTAGGGCGGCCTGTAGCGTAGTGGTTAAGGTAAATGACTGGGACAGACGGGAAGGATGTCCCGGTGTAGCCACAATAAGCTCTGCACAGCCGCTGGGCCCTTGAGCAAGGCCCTTAACCCTGCAGTGCTCCAGGGGAGGATTGTCTCCTGCTTAGTCTAATCAACTGTGCGTCACTCTGGATAAGAGCATCTGCCAAATGCCAGTAATGTAATGTAATCTATGCTTTTAAGACAGAAAGTGTGGCCCGTACGCATTGTGCACTGCAGTTTTTGTCTGTCTGCTGTGTGCTAGCTTGCCCACTGGGGCGATACGGACCGCACTGCCGGCACCGGTGCGACTGTCGGAACAATGCAACATGTGACAGAGTGACGGGAACGTGCCAGTGTGGCCCTGGCTACTACGGACATCGCTGTGAACACAGTGAGACATTCACACACCGCACACCCACGACTAACAGCACACAGAGATAAACACGTACGCACTTACGCGTACCTGGTGGTACTGAGATAAGAGCCGCGTTGACCTCACCCCCCTTCCTCCAGTGTGCCCCCCTGGTTTTTTCGGCTCTGGTTGCCAGCTGCCTTGTGAGTGCAGGAGTGGTGTCCCCTGCCACCCAAGTTCTGGCCACTGCATCTGTCCTGCAGGATACCAGGGTCCTCGCTGTGAGAGAGGTGAGTTAACGTACCCTCCGCTGCCCCTCGAGTGCCAGGGTTACCAAAACCAATTACACATCTACAGCTTGAAATCCCTCAGTGTTCATGATATATTCATCAGTGTAGCATGAGCTGACTGTATGAAGCCTGTTAATTAATCTTCATCATAGTGTAATTATAACTTATGAGCTCTTTATATACACTCCCTCTCAGTTTGTGAAGAGGGCCGGTTTGGGGAGAGCTGTGCCAGGTCATGTGACTGTGATGGAGATGCCCCATGTGACCCTCTGCGTGGCAGATGCCTGTGCCCCCCAGGGAAGACTGGAGCCAGGTGTGATATAGGTAAGGGGAGGGCAAGCTTAGCTCAGCCAAATTCCTAACTGTACTCATGTGTTCTTTAGAAAAGAGCAGCACAGCTTTTCTTCACTATGTAAATGTGTGTGTGTGTGTGTGTCAGATTGCAGGGTCAGTTGGTACGGCCCTAACTGCGCTCACAGCTGTGTGTGTGAGAACGGGGCGCAGTGTGACCCCAGGAACGGCCGCTGCACCTGCCTTCAGGACTGGATCGGACTCAGCTGTCAGGAAGGTGAATCACCCACCCGTGATGGCCCTACCCACGGCTCACTCAACTGAGAGAACACTAGTCTCTAGCCGCAGGGTTTGCTTTTGTTGTTACTCACCACTTAATTGATCCCTGAAAGCAGTTCATTACACAGTTAACTCACCTCAGCTGGTTTCTTGGGTGTGAATAGGTTGCTGATATTAAGGTGAAAACAAAAACCAGCACATCCTGTGGCTCTCCGGGACCAGCAGTGAGGACCGCTGGGCTACTCTGATGAAGATACACGTCATGCAGATCCCACCCAGCGCAGTATGAGCCCGTCGTTCATGTAAAGCTTTGACTGAACTCTTCTTTTCCTCACAGGGGGGCCCCCTCGCCAGCCTGACAGAAGTAGGAGATCGGACGGATCGCATCGAGGAAACGCCGTGTAGCGCCTACCGTGTGACTGACCTACGTAGCCTCCCACTCTCACAGGGGCACAGAATCCAGGCCACGCTGAACCAGAGAGCTGCATTACGCTAAACACACACTTTTAAGTATAGAGGTCAGACTGCACTCCGCCAGGGGGTGGCGCTGCAGATCCAAGCGGCCCAAGGACCTGGAGAACGCTAATGCTGGACTGAAGCTGCTGTCAAGCAGCGTGTGTGAGAGCAAGGCAGCCTCTATAGACCTCGGAAGATTTTGTGCACCTCCATGGGAAGACATGCAATCTGTGATATACATACCGATTGACTACACTTCTAACGCACACACATACGAAGACTCATATGCACAAACATAGAGTGAGCTCCATACTGTTTGGGACTGAATATGCCGGTGATGGTCCTAGGTTCCAGGGCCAGGTCCTCAGTATTATTCTGTGGGAGAGATACCACACCCTGCTGGCAGGGGTCAAGGGTCAGAGTTCAGGGTTCAGGTTGAAAAAATAATGAATAGTGGCTTTTATTTCAGATTATTTCTCTGTCTGTATGGACAATTACATTATTCTGAAGAGGATGTGCAAGAAGAATGGGTTTAAAGGAAGACATTTCAAGAGAGTGAAATATTCACTGTATTTTATATTTTATAGGTGGATATACCCATCGTATACCTCTAACTTCCATTCAGTGGCACTCTTTCAATCATACTTGACAACTTTTTAAATCTTCATTCTCCTGATATCAGTCATTGCTGTACATATTCCTTTGATAATATCATCATTATCATTTTAGCTGAAGTATGGATTAGTGTAGTATTCAGTATATTTATGAATGTGCATACTGTCCTTTATGTATGTACACATAGAAAATTATCACTGGTCTTACATAATCGTCGACCCCGAACGCAATTCAGGCAAAGAAAATTCATATATTACACAAGAACAGAATAGACTACAGTGTTTGCCTTTGACAACACACTGTGTAAAGAATATGCCAACCTAAGCCAATCTGTTTCATGGCATACAGTTGTATGTTGTGTGTCTCATACCAAACTCCATGTGCTTTGGTCTGTCACTTTTCCCTGGTTCATGAGGTACGAGTTACTTGTGGAACTGAATATTATGTACATGGGGTACTGCTGTTGCAGCCTTTACTGTACAGGCCTGTGTTAAATTTACATTAAGCCTGTGCTCAGTTAACACTCTCCTCAAAATTTGAAATGAAATGCAAGTGTTGTGTTTTTAATGGACAGTTCAGTGTTCAGTGTCATTGACTTGTTAAGCTTTCCTTAAATTATGGGTCACAGTTGAGCATTGAGAAACATTAATGTAATGTAATGAGAAACCCACTTTGAAAAGGAAACAATGCATCACTTTTATTTTGAATGAATGAATGAATTTGAATGAATTTCAATAAAATGTATTTTATATCTGAAAGTTTTCATTATAATCAAGCACTGAACCAGCTCAGTTGAACCTTTAACACATCTGGGATTCACTAATCAATTTACAATACAGTAGTTACAATACAGTTAACTACTGCATAAGCTGCGGGATTCTCCAATGCCCTCATTAAATCTTATTGTCTCCTTATCAAGATCATCAGCCAGGCGAAGTGCCAATATTTACACGTAAGCTCTTGGTACAAAAATTCACCTCATATTGTTACTATACTATGTCAGCTGGCAATCTTGTTTATTCATTGCGTTTTGTACAGGCCAATTTGTGAGAAATTGTCTTTGATAAGTTAAAAAGTACAATAGGTAAGATTGTTGTGTTAAAACGTTGTTACAATCCCTTCCTATCATTGAAAAAGGCTCACTGACATGTTGACTCACCCCCTGGCCTGTGCATTTGTATTTGTACATTTGTAGGGCCGTCAAATGTATCAAAACATTGTGCAGCTGTATAGTAATTAAAGCTCATTGGTTCAAAAACGGTTCCACCTGCCACAGCCAATGGCATTCTGGGGGCTTATTCTGATTATTCGTGTCGTTGCCTAAATTGCACTCCAGACAAGCAATCACTGAAACTCTGTTTACTATTGCCTATTATCCAAGCGAAGACTACATATCTAGTTATAAAATAATACCAGTTTGTTATTGGTAGCAACAAGCAAATTAGCTAGTTAGCTTGAAGAATTAACAAATATCCACTTTGCCTACGATAAAATATAGGCAATACGAACGTAGGGGTTGCACAAGCGTTGTGCTTCAGGTGGATATTTGTACATTCGGGAAACTAACTAGTAATCGCTAATTTGCTTGTTAGAGCGAACTGGTATTGTTTTTTAGATAAGCAATATTATACAGTTTCAGTGATCGCTTGTCTGGAGTGCCCCTTGTCCCTTTACGTGTTCAATCTTTATTTCAAACTGTAAGTTGCAGTTGTGGTAGTTTGTGTTAGACCATCATATCTTAGTTATATAGCCAGCTAGTTACGCAGCCAAATAACTTTTTTGCTCACAATATAGTTGGTTAGCTAAAGTGAAAACTATAAATAGTGTTCTGTTGCACACCAAAGTCAAGATCTCAAAGTCACCTGTTCGGTGAACATTTTCTTAGTAGAACACTACAAAATGACGACAGGCTCTGTAGCGTTTGTCACTGTCAGCTTTCCAAAACAGTGCACGAGAACACTGAACTGTACGATAACGCTTTATATTACGGGTTATATTCAGACTGTGGGAACAGTGTTGTGATTTGAGGTTGTCTGTTGTGATTCCTCTCTTGACCGTTAGGAGTCAGAAATGGCCCATTGTACCTTTAAATTGTCAATTTGCTTTATTGTTGCCCAATGTTCATGCTTTGGCCATTTTTATTTAGAAAACAAAAAGAAAATTCATACTGTAAATTTAATATCACGGTGATAAGTTATATATATATATTTTTTTATTTATTTAATTTTTTTATATTCATGTTGAAACAGCAGCAGTCAGTCTCCCCTCTAGTCCCATTGTCCTCATTATGCGGGAGTGAAAACAAATCTGAATGTTTACTGTACCACCTGAAAAGTGTACACTATGCTTACCACCAGAAAATTGTAGTGTAATAGGTTTAGTTAGTGTAATATGTACTTACAATGCAAACATAACTTTCTGCTGCATGAGGTTTGTTTACCCAAGTTTGAAAGACTGCAGGTCCAGGTTTGTATACTTCTGTTGCAGCAAAAATGCACACCCACGCACACACAGGGTTGTTCCTGGGTCAGCGTGTGTACCTGTGCTGACTTGGTCCAGTGACTGTGGCTGATTGCGTGGTACAGGCTGAAAAACACACTCATCTACAGCAGCACTCAAAAACACAGGATACCTAATGGCAAACATCCCAACAAGCTCATGTATATTGGTGGAACATGTCACTGCTTTGGGTAGGTTCATGGCACAATTCCACTCAACATTAGCCGAACACTCTAGACCACAGGTGTCAAACTCCAGTCCTGGAGGGCGGCCCCCTGGGAATTGAGTTTGACATCCCTGCGCTAAACTGATCAAGCAGACATCGTCCCAATGCTGGCCATATATGAGCAGTTGGCAGTCAGGTTGCTAATGCATTATGCAAATGATTACATCATTTATGTAAATGTGGCTTTTAATTGTGTATGCCAATTAAAATTTGTAAGGATTCTTGCAGTTGCTTCAACAACATGCTGATATTTTGGACAATATTTACAGTATGTAATTAAAATCTGCAGCAGTGTAGCATAATGCTTTGGGAACGGGGCCTGTCACTAAGGTAATATAGTATGTGAATCGCAGGTGGGATACTGCCATCATTCCTGAGCTGAGAATTAATTTCATAAACACATAAATACAAAAGCAGTAGAGCCCACAATTACACCCCCGCCCCCCATCCTGAAGTGAATGATTAAAATAAACATGTAACATTTGACCATCACTGATTGAAGTGTGAAAGTGAAAGACCAGGCAGAACTCCATGAAAGTCACTTCTTCATAACTTTAATTTTCATGTCATAAATACAGAAGCTGTACATATGTAGTATGCTCAGGTTCAAGCAGAATGCAGTTAGCAATGCCTGCCAATGAAAATAGTCCTAAAAATTAAACGGGCAGAAGTGATCACAGCCGTTATTATATACAGAGATCAAACTATGTACATTCAGAAGCTATTGTGACACTCCATCAGGTACCTAAAAGAGTGAAATATGTAGCCTGCAGCGGTAAGCATTTTAAGAGAATTAGTCTGAAGGCATGTACAATATCATCAGATCATTTCCTTTTGTCATCGTCACCTTATTACAAACCCAATAAAATGCAGCATGTTACAAAAATAAAACTGTAAAACTCTATTGCCTATGATTCTGCTGGTCTACAGCCAAGGTCTGATTGGTTCATTTATTGGCCTCACGCAATACAGAACTACCAGTCCCCGTGCAAGCCAAGTCACAGTGTGGAAACACTACAGGCCTGCACCATCAGAGCTGTAGCTACCGACCATGAGAGAGTAGATACCTCTTAATGTCAAGGTTACATTTAACACTAAGCATTCAGCAAACTGAAAACCCTTAAAGCAAACATTATTTGTGGTGCATTGATCTGTTTTAAAAAGAAAAAAAGATGCGTATTACACACAACTAAACATGCTGACTAATGAGTGGGGGGGGGGGGGGACTGTCCAACCGTTTAAATTCATAACTGACTCCAGACTTTACATTTGAACTGAACAGAGTACATGTACACACACACACACACACACACAGTAGAGAAATTTCCCACAGGCTCAAGTTGATCCCAAATAACAGCGTTGCCATTGCTGTGAGGTACATGGAAAGTGTTCAGACTGAACACATCCATTACTCCACACACACCCTCACACATTACACTACAGACATTTCTGCACACTGACAAGAGGCCCTCAAGATAAAAATAAAGATATGTTTATGTATATTTCCATATCTGTCTAGAGGACTGACTTTCAGGTGTAAAACGCAAAGAACCATGATACTTCACAGCGAAATGAAAAGCCAGTGAAAAAGCCTCGATCCTTGTGCTAGACTCCTTCAGGTAAGCTTCACCAAAGTGTCAACATAGAACACTACAATGGACTGCTATGGAGTCACACGCGCGGGCACACACATATGTACATTATGTTAATATGCACACGCAGTAAACACACATACACGCGGGCACACGTATGCATGAGTTCACCAAGCACTAGGCGATGGGACTGACACTCCCGCCTCGGGCACCGATATAGTGTTTACAGCGCACAGTTGCTGCAGGTTTTCCATTCAACTTCAGAGCCTGCCACGTCTGTGCCAAAGTAACGACTGGGAACGTGCACTCGCACTGTGTACGTGCTGTACAGCAGAGCCGTCTCAGGCCAACAAACACGGAGGTAGGGAAGAACTATATTAATAGAATCAATACATACTATGGATCTCTGTGTATGTCGTGTGGCTGTTCTGTGCTGTTATATATTCTCACTGTGCAGCACACGGTATAAGAACAGAAACTGCTTATTGTGATGGAATACTCATGCATAGATTGACGGTAGAAACACCCGGTTAAATCTTCGTGGAAAGGCGTCCTCCTCAAAAGTGATTTCGGCAAACATGCTGGGCGTTATAAAAACTTTTTAGATATATATATTTTTTTACCCCAAAGGTTTTTGTATTTGCGGTTGATTTAATTTATGTACAGAGCAAAGAGTGTGGGCCACGTCGCTTCGAGGTGGACGCACGTTGTGGAGCTCCATGCAGCTGGGATGCATTTCACAGCGCTGTTCTCTTTGGCCAGAAGGGGGAGCCAGAGGCCACAGGAAACCTAAACTGGAGTTTGGATCAGTCGCACAGCTTCATCAATGCGGGTGTCCAGCCCTCAACGCCGCATGCTGGGCAACAGCACTGCGGCTGCGGTACTGCACTACCCACAGTGGCCAGACGGGGGAACCAGAGACCAGACAGCTAACAACGTTATGAACACAGGTATAGCATCTGCCGGATAGCCTGTGAGACGTGCCGTCCCCTCGTCTCCTACCTCCCTGTCCATACTGGTAGAGCAGCATGGTGCTGTAAGTGTGACATGAATTTTGACACAGAAATCTTCCAAAACCATTCTCCTCACCCTTCTGATATGTTCAAATACAAATATGATTGAAGAAAAAAGCTGAATAACAAAACTAGATTTTGCAGCAGAAAGACTTCAAATTTCTTATATTCATTTGCAGCTAATAAATATAGCCTAAAATTACTGAAAATCAAACTAACTCAGTAGAATTAATACTCTTATAACCAGGCCACAGTCATGCTAAATATCTTTGAACTGAATCATTCACTCTGCACTAAGAGAAGTAACTGGAAGCAATATTAGCACTCAACCTGATTAAACTGAATGAAAACTAGTTTGGACAGTCACATCTTTTCATTAAGGCCTGTTAAATCAGTGCAATATTCTTGTATGAAATGGAAAATGCAGAAAAACAAGGGTGAATACTCTTGGAATACTGATGTCCGTTTTGCCCGTTTGGAATACGTAAATATAGTAATCTCTTTCACGGAACGGCCAACATATCGCTCACATATTTGTTAGTGTGCAAATTTAAACCCACCAATCCACTATCCAGTTTTTACATCCCAGCTCATTTCTGAAATCTGGAAACTGCATGAAGGGTATGTGTGCGTGAATTAATGCAAACCTGCATATATGAATGTCTTAGTGTGTGTGTGTGTGTGTGTGTGTGTGTGTGTGTATGTGTGTATTCCTGCATTTATGTGATATAGCGTGTGTGGGTGTGTGTGTGTATTCCTGCATTTATGTGATATAGCGTGTGTGGGTGTGTATGTGTGTGTGTATTCCTGCGTTTGTGTGATATAGCGTGTGTGTGTGTGTGTGTGATATAGTGTGTGTATAGACGTATTCCTGTATTTATCCGATATAGAATGTGTGTATTCCTGCATTAGTGATCTACCATGGGCTCTGACTGCCGAAAGAGCAATGTGAAGCACATACACACATGGACATACACACATGTGCGGACACACACACACAGATGCATGCAAGGGCACACACACAAGCATACACATGCACACTGACTGCAGTGGGGAAAAAAACGTTGCAAACACTTCCTTTGGTCAAATGCCTGCCTCATGAGCGAGATTCATGGAATTAACTATGGATGAATGTGTTGCACATGTGGAGATATACATACATTTACATCTCTCTGTGTACACACAAACATACACGCATCATAAGACAGATGCTCCGGTCTCTAAGAGAAATTACAAAGACAACCCTGAAGGACCATAAAAAAGAAATTAACTTTACAGAATGAAGAAAGGGGTACACAACTTTTGCACTTATATGTATATTTTGTATACAATACCTGTGTTTATATATACACATATATAATGCATATATATGTATATAAGGATGGATAAGATTGGACATGGTGTAAATGAATAAATGAATGGTTGAACCCAGATGTGAGGAACACGGAGATGTCAGTCTTTGGATTGAGCCAGGTGACATGTCACTCTGTATGGTAGCGAGATGGCTTCCGTAAGCCGCACACGCACACAACTCTGTTCCAATCCCTGAGCTGCTGACAACCAGCCTACGCTTCCCTTAACCACAAGCAGCTGACTCTTGTGCTGTGCTCCTATTGGCCAGAATGTGTGATATTCAGATTCCTTATTAATATGCCATATTAAACACCTCCCCAATAGGATACTTTGATGAACACTGATAAAGCACAGACCAGACTCAACAGGTAAACCCATAACATGATCAGGTCTAATCAGATTAACCCGTAACGGGACCAGGTCCAACAGTTAAACCCCAAACAAGACCGGGGAAACTGTGACCCCCTTCCCACCCTTCCCACAGTTCCCCTAAAAGTGTAATGGGAGCAGGTCAGACTGTGTTAATCAGTAACAGAACATGGTCTAGGGTAGACCTGTGCGGGGCTCTGGGGTTGGCAGTTAAAACCATAATGTGACCAGGCAAACCTGTAACAGGACTATGTCGGGTAGCGTGAACAAGGTTTGTGATAACCCTTCTTAGCACCGAGTTGTGCTAACATTATCTCCGGCTTTACTGGCCAGTACATTTTCAGCTCAATACATCTCAGCACATGCTCACTCAGGACAGCTCAGTGCAGACCAGTTTAATGGAAAGAAAGCTAACTTTGGTCATATGGTAATTATTTGAATTGGTAAAAAGGCCTTCTGGATGTGCATTCTGAGAAATAGCTGGATAGACTATTGCAGGAGGCCATTTCCCCAATTCACCCACGGACACAAACTACCATTCGAGAAAAAGCTGCCCACAGCTTTCAGCCGCCAACGAACCAAACCTAAACTGAGTAAGTTACAATGGTGCAAATGCAACAGATCATATCAAACGCTCATATTGATAATACTTTTGTTTATATGCATTCAGTATAAAAAAAAAAACACTAAATAAATAAAACAAGAATATTTTGACGGGCAAGCAAGCGTGTGCTTTTTTTTTTTTTGTTCGTTTTGTCTTTTAGTAATTTTTCTTCTCGTTTCAAAACGTGTTTCTGCTGAATTGCACGAACTGCCGATTTAAGTACTCGTGCACAAGACCCCCCTCTCTCCCCCCGCACACCCTGCTCTTCTGGCGGGTCTCGGAGCTGCGGGTTCGACTCGGACTCTCCCTGGTGTGTACAGTAATTCAAAAGGATCCCCCCCCCCTACAGGGCAGAGCCTCTGCTCGCCTCGTGTGCCAGTTTCTATCGGTAAAAAAAAACTAAAGCTCAAGCAAACATAACGACAGGCAAAAACCCGGCCGCGTCCGGCTCCACAATCCCGGTCCCTGGGGCCCCCGGTTAGGACCGGTAGTCCTTTTTACTGTAGGGCTTGTTCCCCAGGATGCTGTCCACCTCGTGCACGATGGAGGACGACAGCTTGGGCAGGACCTGCGTGAGAAAAGCAGAGCTGCGTTTCAAAAGCGGCCGTCTTCCCTGGCTGTGAGAGAGCGGTGCAAGCCTGGAGGGACACGGTGTCTGAACCGACGTTATGAGTGCGGTCCTGGTGCTGATGAAACATTTAATACCGCAAATGTCAAACGCATAATGGCGAAAACAAACAGAGAAAAATCACACAACCCACGACTACCCCCGAGAGAGAAAGAGAGAGAGAGAGAGAGAGAGAGAGAGAGAGAGCGAGGGGGTGAGGGAGAGAAAAGACAGAATTTACTCCAGGCCAAACAAAGCGAAGGGAATGCACATAGAACTATTGTGATTGTGGTTAAAATCCTATTAAGCGCCAGTGTGTTATCTGGCCGAGTGAGTGCTTCCCCTCTCCCTGACATCATTAGCTCAGACAATAAACTACACAAGCACATTACCATATATAGCCTGAGCTGAAATGGCAACACTATTTTATTTCCGAGCCAAATTTACGGCCAATTCCGTTTGGGTTTACTTTTTATATTCACATTTCACACATCATATTCTCACACATTTTTCAATTCTTTACATACAGTACATCCATTCACGCAGATGGATATTTTCCAAAGCTATTCAGGTTCAGTAGCTTAATTCAAAGAGACAGCACCAGTGCCCCACCTAGATTACAGGCACTGCGCCTGTAATGTTGGGAGTTACGAGCCCGGTTCTCGAACCGTTACACTACACTGCTGCCCCAGATCTTCCGTCTCATGAGAGGCAATGGCCTCTGAACTGCGTATATTTCCGAATAGGTCCTCTAAACGGAAACAAGCACACCTGCTTTATTTATGATGTATGAGTTGTGCTTATAAAAGGAAGCGGAGGAAACGCACAGGGCATTTATATTTCAAATCTGTCCTGCCAACACACCTCTTTTACACATCGCTTCCCTCCTGTTGATTTCTGAATTACTGGAGTGGTTGTTGTTACCTTTTGTTTTAGGGGCCAAAGCACTGCAAGTGCTGGAAGTGCAAGCTTATTTCTTACGGTTTGCACAGCTGTCATGAGATTTGTATCCCCATACATGTCTGCCTAGAGAACAAGTTTACAATGTCTGCCATATTAGGAATTTAGGATAAATTTGGAAAAACACTTAAAATGCTTCTTCTCCTGCAAAAATGGACCGATTTACAAGAAAGTTGGTGCACAGCCTCTGTAGACCGAGCTGTATGAAACTCTCACAGGATTTAGATTAATTTAAATATGGATGAAAACAGAGCCAATAAATACCAGTGTGATCATTGCTTATCACACAAATGCAGATTAATCCGGTTCAATGTCAATTGATAAAATTTGGTTGCTATACTAGCACTCACGAGTCAAACTTAAAAGTACAGTCTTGGCTGATAGAGTACAGTATTTCTTAATAAATTCATAAACTTTCAGAGATGGAAAGTGTACTGTACTAATCAATATCCTCATCTGGAACATGGATCTGTACCTTTTATGTTACCAACCTTGTGGTTTTGCCTCCATTTTGGAAAAGCTATTATCCATTTTCCTCTGTCTGCAGTTTCAGTCTAACCACAGAATGAGACTTATAAACCTTGGCACAGTGGTACAGGGCACTAATTGGCCTCTTGTTAAGTGGTTCAATATTGCCTTTGTGTGCTTGGAACCCGCTTGCTTGCATATGTTATTTTGTGCATATTGTTATTATGATCATTATAACTCTTATTGTTGTGCAGGCAGCCCACATTAATTGCACAGGTTTCCATGGTGAGGTTGGGATTACCCTCCCAACAGAAATTCGCACTCCCTCGACGAGGAGCGGGACCAGATCATATTTACCCTGTATCTAGCCAACAAATCAGTTTCTTTGTTTGGCATGTTTAAAGGGCAGGGCACGTCTAAACAAATGACTTGTAAGGCCTGTTTAAGCTAGAGACGGACAGGAGTACCCTTGTACACTCAGTGGAAACGCACGCCGTGGTCTCACCTGTATGGCTCCTATGTTCTCCATCAGCTGGTCAGTGTTTGAGGCTCCCAGCAGTACTGAGCTCACCCCCTCGTTCCGCAGACACCACGCTGAGGGAGACCAGCACACAGCAATGATGCCTCCTGGGAAAAACGGTTATCATAGCCCACCCCCCCCCCCCACACCGAAGCACCGCACACCAAACACACCGCCCCACTCGCGCAAAAACACACACACACACACACACACACACACACACACACATACACACACACACACACAACACAACATATTCATCTTCACAAAAAAGGGTGTCCTACTGCAAACATGGATACACATTTATCAGGTCACCAGGATGTCCAGTCACACCGTGGTGGTTCCATCGAGAGTGATGCGTTCCCAATGACAGCCAGGGGGAGGCAGCATATGAATCTGAAGGGAGTGTGTGAATGTGTGCGTGCTCATGTGGGTTTGCATTAAGGGGTGTGGCAGTGTACTACCTACCTACCTACCTACCTACCTACCTACCTACCTACCTACACAAGGTGTATCTACATTAATGTCATGACCTGATGCCTTGGTGTAAACCCAGTCTTTATTCCTGCACTCTGGAGCAAGCATATTACAGAGCACCTCCTGCACCCTGCTCGCTCAGGGGA
The DNA here is from genome assembly GCF_963514075.1 of Conger conger. Classification (NCBI taxonomy): domain Eukaryota; kingdom Metazoa; phylum Chordata; class Actinopteri; order Anguilliformes; family Congridae; genus Conger; species Conger conger. Next base: position 32,332,458 of record NC_083773.1, on the reverse strand, counting down.
CCATAAAGGATGGACGCCATTTACCCATAATTCCCTGTGGCCCATGTATTGGGAGTCAGCTGGACTCTACGCAGTTAACAAGCGGCTCTTTGGTGTCTTGACACACTGTAACGCTGCGACAAGCTTCCTGCTACCTATCGGCTCCCAGCCGAGGAGCGCGGGGCTGAGCGTGACGGACGGGACGGACGGACAGACGGACAGAGAGAGAGAGCGGCAGCGCGGGGCGTACCGATGGCGAGCTGGGGCAGGGTGCAGCCCAGTCGCTCCGCGATCACCTGCAGCTCTTTCAGCTTCGCCTGCTGGCGCCGGCCCTCCTCGCTCAGAATCTTATCCTTCAACCACTGGTAGCCCTGTCGGACACACAGCACGCCTGCTCAAAGACCGGCCCCCACACGGCCCACGCTCCCACACGCAGGGAGGCTGCAGCTCCCCCGCCACATAAATAAACACACTCTCTACCCTCTCTTTTATCTGCGCTTACTGTCAAATAAACACACTCAACCCTCTCTTTTATCTATCTGCTCTTATTCTCAAATAAACACACTCAACCCTCTCTTTTATCTATCTGCTCTTATTCTCAAGTAAACACACTCAACCCTCTCTTTTATCTGCGCTTACTCTCAAATAAACACACTCTCTACCCTCTCATTTATCTATCTGCTCTTATTCTCAAATAAACACACTCAACCCTCTCTTTTATCTATCTGCTCTTATTCTCAACAAATAAACACTCTCTACCCTCTCTTTTATCTGCTCTTACTGTCAAATAAACACACTCTCTACCCTCTCTTTTATCTGCTCTTACTGTCAAATAAACACTCTCTACCCTCTCTTTTATCTGCTCCAACTCTCAACAAATAAACACACACTCAACCCTCTCATTTATCTGCGCTTACTCTCAACAAATAAACACACACTCAACCCTCTCTTTTATCTGTGCTTACTCTCAAATAAACACACACTCAACCCTCTCATTTATCTGCTCTAACTCTCAACAAATAAACACACACTCAACCCTCTCATTTATCTGTGCTTACTCTCAACAAATAAACACACACTCAACCCTCATTTATCTGCGCTTACTGTCAAATGAACACACACTCAACCCTCTCATTTATCTGTGCTTACTCTCAACAAATAAACACACACTCAACCCCCTCATTTATCTGTTCTAACTGTCAACAAATAAACACACTCAACCCTCTCTTTTATCTGTTCTAACTCTCAACAAATAAACACACACTCAACCCTCTCATTTATCTGTTCTAACTCTCAACAAATAAACACACACTCAACCCTCTCATTTATCTGCGCTTACTGTCAAAAGAACACACACTGAACCCTCTCATTCATCTGCTCTAACTCTCAACAAATAAACACACACTCAACCCTCTCTTTTATCTGTGCTTACTCTCAAATAAACACACACTCAACCCTCTCATTTATCTGCGCTTACTCTAAAATTGATCTTATCTTATCAACATATAATTAGTATTCTCAATTCTTCAGTAAAAAAAATATATATAAAGATATGATAAACATAAAAATTACAAAATTAAACATACAAAAATAACAAGAAGAAAGATCTATGATGGGAGAAAAATGGAGGAAAAGCTAATTTCATTCAGTCAGAATTAATGACACTATAACAGTATTTATGTGGCAGAGAAGATGAGCTCTCCCTGGCAGGCAGCGCTTGTGTGAGTGGGGCCATTTTTAAACAGGCGATTCCCTTCACTACAGCTCAAACAGCCCTCTCTCTCTCTCTCTCACACACACACACAGGAGCCACACAGACGTCGCTACAAATTCTCACCACGTTAACATTGCGTTCGAAAATACATATTCCTTTTCAAAATGAAACCTTCAACATTTGTTGTCATTTTACACGTCTTATGTGTCTCATTTTATAAAGCATAACCTCTCTATCATAGAGGAAGACCAAATGGGCCAAATTCTATGTATGCTATAGTCGTATTATTGAAACAATAATACCAGCCCTTCTTCAAAAAGCATTTTCATGCAACACAGAATGTCAGTGTAAAAGCTCATTAGGGCTGTAAAAGACAAAAGATAACTGCAGTTTAAATCTGACCAAAATTCAGATCAATGACACACGCATATTAATTTCCTTTTGGTCTTGATTAAAAGTTAACCCACGTTCTCCAGACAAAGACATAAAGCTGATGATTTTTACACGAGTATATACACAGTGTGCATATATTTTCAAAACAGAATGACCTCACAACAAGCATAATTGTAGGGAAAGAGAACACACACGATACCAGCAATGAAAGGCAGTCAAAGAAGGATGGGGAACGACACAGGATTGTGCAAGTGTGTGTGCGTGCTTGTCTGTGTACTATATGTATTAGAAGTGCATGTGTGTGTGATTCTACGTGGCTGTTTATGTGCAATGCCTGTGGGAGTGTCTATGCATTAATGTGCTCTTTTGAAAATAATGCTCTTTAGAAAATGTGCATGTGTGCATGTGTGTGTGTGTGTGTGTGTGTGTGTGTGTGTGTGTGTGCATTTGCGTGAGTGGGGTTTGTTTGTGTGTGTGTGTGTGTGTGTATTTGTGTGAGTGGGTTGTACATGTGTGTTTGTGTGTGCGTGTGTGTGAGTGAGTGGGGTGTGTGTGTATTTGCGTTTGTGGGGTGTGTGTGTGTGTGTGTGTGTGTATTTGCGTAAGTGGGGTGTGTTTGTGTGTGCGTGTGTGTGAGTGTGTGTGAGTGAGTGGGGTGAGGTGTGTATGCATGTTTGTGTTTATGTTTGTGTGCGCAGTGTGCTTAAGGTCCCTGAGATTTGAAGCAGCACGCACAGCCTCAGAGGTGGGGAGACACACACCTATGGGACAGAAACCTAGGAGACACGAAAGAGAGTTAACACGAGAATCACCAACAACAAAAGGGGGAGAGGGGAAGAATCCCAAGAGGGGGAAAAAGGTGGAGGAGAGGGAGAGGGGGAGACAGGTAGAGGAGAGGGAGACTGGTGGAGGAGAGGGAGACAGGTAGAGGAGAGGGAGAGGGGGAGACAGGTGGAGGAGAGGGTGACGGGTGGAGGAGAGGGAGACGGGTGGAGGAGAGGGAGACGGGTGGAGGAGAGGGAGACGGGTGGAGGAGAGGGAGACAGGTGGAGGAGAGAGACAGGTGGAGGAGAGAGACTGGTGGAGGAGAGAGAGACAGGTGGAGGAGAGGGAGACTGGTGGAGGAGAGGGAGACTGGTGGAGGAGAGGGAGACTGGTGGAGGAGAGAGAGACAGGTAGAGGAGAGGGAGACAGGTAGAGGAGAGGGAGACAGGTGGAGGAGAGGGAGACAGGTGGAGGAGAGAGAGACAGGTGGAGGAGAGAGAGACAGGTGGAGGAGAGGGAGACAGGTGGAGGAGAGAGAGACTGGTGGAGGACAGGCTGAAGTGGAGGACAGGCTGACGCGGAGGCAGAAGGGTCTGGTGTACCTTCAGAGAGGCGCGGGAGTAGGGCGGCACCCCACTGTCGTATTTCCCTGAGATGATCCCGCAGGCCAGCGGCGACCACGTCATGGCGCCCACACCTGAGGGGGGACGGGGGACGGAGCAGAGGGTCAGCGTCACCGCCATGTGGGCGCGCTCCCTCCTCCCGGCCTGCAGGGGGAGCCCACTCACCGATCTTGTGGAAGAGCTCGGGCAGCTGCACCTCCACCTTCTCCCTCTGGAACATGTGGTACTCGGCCTGCTCGCAGATCGGGGGGATCTGGTTGAACTGCCGCGCCACGGAGTATGCTTCCTGCAGGACACACAGGGGACAGCGGGACAGAGTGTCATTCCCCCCCGTTCACCTTCCCTGCGACAGCGCTGTCGGGCAACGTGTCCCTACTACGCTACGGGGGGATGATGTCTGCTTGGAAATTGCATTATCCGGCTTTTCCCCGTAGAAGATCTTTCATCCTTACACAGTCCCAGCTAAGCCACCACTGATTATCAAGCTTGTAATCCCAGATAATACAGCGGGATTTGCACTCTGCGCTGAACCCAGAACTAAAGAGCAAAAGGGTCGCAGAGCCTTCAGTCCGTCCTGTCTCGTAATTCACTTCGGGAACAGGAAGTCTCCTCACAGAAGTCGGTGAACTGGATGTTCGGAGGGCACACTCAAATCAAAATATCTTGCCTCTTAATCCCCAAGTAGCGTGACTGTGAACACCCGTATCTCATTTAAGGACAGACTCCTAAGCAGGCTTAGCTGCACTGTGGTCCGTGTGAGGGACAGGGGCGACGGCCTCACCATGATCTCCATGGGGCTCCAGCGGGACGTCCCCCAGTACATGGCCATTCCCTGATTGATCACGTGCGTCATCGCCCGCACCGTCTCTGCCAATCAAAACAGAGACACCAAGATTGGAGGGGGGGGGGGGGGGGGGTGGTGGAGGGAAGAAAGTTCTTGAAAATAGATTGATTTTATATAGTTATAGTTTTATATAGTTATAAAATGGTGAAGAAATATTCCTTTGGGAGGCTAAAGCTGCTCTTTTCTACTGTACATGGACCACTGACGGGTCACAGCAGCTGCCCTGAGGACCACAGGGGGCTGAGCCAGCTGCACAGTGCAGAGAGAGAGAGAGAGAGAGTGAGAGAGAGAGAGAGAGAGAGAGAGAGAGAGAGAGAGAGAGAGAGAGAGAGAGAGAGAGAGAGAGAGAGAGAGAGAGAGAGAGAGAGAGAGAGAGAGAGGGGGGAAAGTGCGGGAGAGGCAGAGGGGAAAAGGAGATGGAGAGGCATAAAGATATGGGAAAACAAAGTGCAAACCAGAGAAATAATGAAAGACGAGCGTTTTGCCCTCAGGTTGTGAGCTAAGAAAAACCAAACAGATGGCAGAATTTCCCAAAGCCACTGTTTCCAGAAATATGCAGTTGCTGTGGACTTAATAAAAATAGTGTGGGATATTGGCAATTCTGTGCCTTTTAAAGGTGAAAAGGGGGGATAGAATGGTAAATGGTAACAGGTTGGTATATTATATAGCGCCTTCATCCAAATTGATGCTTCTCATTCACCCATTCATACACACTCACACACCGACGGCGATTGGCTGCCTTGCAAGGCACCAACCAGCTCGTCAAGAACATTTAGGGGTTAGGTGTCTTGCTCAGGGACACTTCGACACACCCAGGGCGGGATCAAACCGGCAACCCTCCGACTGCCAGACGACTGCTCTTACCTCCTGAGCCAATGTCTCCCCATAAAGGATAGAGTGACTCTGACAGGAACAGTGCAGACTAGAGACAGACCAGGTTCACTGTGCGGTCCCTGCTGTTCCACTACACTGTGATGCACTGCACTGCATTCTAATCTCACTTTTAAGGGATGCATATTATTGCTCTCCATTGAAGCAAAAGCAATTAACTTCCAGGGAGGGACAGTACACTTTCGTTTGTGACATTAATTCACCTTTTGTTAACATTCTGGATTGGCCCAGACAGATTTTGTGTGCAATGAAGGATATTTTGTATATGTATAGTTACTGAATTCACAATTCTCAATTTACTTTAAAATAGAACACATATGCGCTTCAATTTCCAAATGACTGTAAAAAAAACAAAACAAAACAAAACAAAAAACCCACAAAAATACAAAACAAATGGGAATGATAAAAAACAAAAGAAGAATGCAGGGCAGGGGTTGACAAACCAATACCAATATGACCCATTTGCATGATGCTCAATGTTAAAGGGCCAATGTTTCCCACTCCATGGCAGAAACACAGATGTGTGCTCAGTCATGCATTAATATTACATGTTCAAAGCGCAGCGCTAAGCTTAGCTCAGTTAGACCCAGTCATATGCCTCTGTCTTTCTGAGCAACCAGTACAAGAGCACTGAGACTGAGGTGTGTGTGTGTGTGTGTGTGTGTGTGTGTGTGCACATATAGTACAAATATAGTACTCTTCCCTCTGTCTTCACTACTCTCAGCCTACTTCTCAGAGCCAAACACAGGACAGTGAATCTGGGGAAACTGGTGGAGAAGAGAGACAGTTGGAGGAGAGAGATAGGTGGAGGAGAGGGAGACAGGTGGAGGAGAGGGAGACGGGTGGAGGAGAGCACTGAAACACCCTTCGAGACAGAGACAGACAGCGTGGACAGAGAAGGGAAAGCTCACAGTACCTTCCATGGGCGTGTTGGGGTCTGGTCGGTTGGCGAAGACCACGTCCACATACTCCAACTGTAGTCTCTCCAGTGACGCCTTGAGACCTGAGAAACACAGCACATTGGCTCTTGAACATAGCCAGGCCTTACAGCGTGGTTTTTCATTGGTTCTCATTGGCATTACCCATCCTTCCTCAGAGGATCGGGCCAGGACCCCATAGAATAGAGTCCAAACCCCACTTGGATGATGCCTTACCTTCTATGATATGCTTCCTGGACAGTCCTCTTTCTGTCTCTGCTCTGGAAGGTAATCACAGAACATCCCGTTAGTCACACTGCTGCTCTGGTGGCCAGATTCAACACAGAATATCCAATGTGACACCAAGACGAAATCGGCTATAAAACGACAATATCCACTCTTTCAAACCATGAGCAATGCTCTCTGCAATATTCAAAACAGAACATCGGTTTAATCACACCACAGCAACAGCAATAATATTCAGCACTGAACATCTATAATATTCAACACATTCACTCCCACAACCAGGGCTAAAACAGTGACACTGAACATGGAACATTTACTCTCACACCATGGTTAAAACAGGAACACTCAGTACTGAACACTGTCGGTCACACTATGTCTAAGAGAAGCAAAATTCAATTCAGAAAATCCACTCTCATACGCCGTGACCAAATCAGCGATATTCGAGAGCCCACCCACTCTGTCACGCAACGGCTATAAAAGAAAAAGATCCACGTGGTCGGAGCACAGTTAGAGCAGGAATATTTAAAATAGGACAGCAGTGGGGTGTAATAATTAGCGTGCTGATACCAGAGGCTCTTTACTGTTATTATCGCACGCATCCTGGCCCACACACAAACGGACACTCGCACACACTCCCAATCAAGCGCAGAGATGCACGCGAAGAAATAAAACCACATACTTTCCACCCCAGAAAATCTTAGTTGTGATCACCAGACTGGAACGCCTGCAAAACAAAGAAAAGCACCGTATTGTATATCAAAGCAAAACGGCCATTCTGATAGTAAATATTAATATTAAACCCCTCCACCCCCCCCCCCCCCCCAAACACACAGACACGCCGTCCCGCTGTCTGTAATCTACAGAAGCGTCTAGCCCTTCCCGGCTTCTATGCTTCCGGTCTCCCGCCTGGCAACTCGGGCCCGTGAAAGTGAGAGATAAGAGAGGAAATGAAAGGCCATCTTTAATAAAAAAACTACCTCCATCCTTTCTTCTTTATGACATTTCCCAGCACCACCTCTGCTCTGGGGGAGGGGAAGAGAGAAAGAGCGGCGAGAGAAAGCACAGTGTGTTAGTATGAGCTTTTAACTCACTCATTAAAAACACAAAACATTCACATTTTCTGCACTGGTGGCCTACCATGCCTAGTGCAGCACAGGTCAGGCCTCCGTTTAACTGAGGAAATGTGAGGTTGAGGCTAGGGAACCTGATGCCACACAGCATTTAGGGGGAAAACCTCTTTGTTTTACATCACTGGGCAGTTCCTAGCATTCCAAAAATAAGAATATACCCTTGACGGTCCATTCCCAAAATGACAAAGTGCGAGAAATTGAGTGCAAATGCTCCAATTAAAAGTGTCATAGCCCCTCCTGACAGACTGCTCTCTGGCTATGGTGACGGCGGGGTACTGCAGAGGCTTCCAGCTCATCGCAGCAGGGGGGACTGACTGCACTCGCCAGAGTCCACTCACAGTGCAGGATCAAATCCACTGACCAATCACGACACGACCAAGGACTCCAGTCCACTCCCCACGGTAACCATCCCACTTTGTTCTGTGCGATCTGCAGGGACTCCCAGTTCTTTGCACGGAGCAAGCCACTGACCCTGGAATGTCACCTCTGCGCTAACTGACGGGAGGGGGGGGGGGGGGGGTCTACTGCCCTTCTGAGTGAACGCTGAATAAAGCCTCACGGCAGCAGCTGCTCCTCCACCGCCCTGATGCCGATGTCTTCCCCATGAACGCATCCTTTCACCCCCATTAGTGGAAAAAAACCACGTTGGATGCTTTTAGCCAGCGGAGATGAGGAGATGGGGCAGACACAGAGAGACTGCGCACTATAGCCCTGGGTTTGTACAGGAAACCGCAGCAGCAGTTATAGTACGAGTGCCTTCTGCAGAGGACATGGGAATCCAGCCTAAAATAGGCAGTGTTTGCTCCGGTTAGAATGGGATTCTCGAAAACTCGGACAAAACGCTGCCGAACAGAAAAAGAAAATCTCTGTTTCGATACATGCAGGAGTAATTTTCTTTCCATGGTTTGTGTTAAAAACTGAAGGGCGTTATACATTAAAAGGCGTGGAGTTTAAATATCCCTTCAACAGTTTAGAGCTGAAGTGGACAAAAGCATGTGGTGCGTCTGGTTACAGACTAAAAGTAATCGGAAGAGTTTCCCAATTATACCGCACTAGCGTGGCGAAAGTGGTTTTCTTCACCGTCAGTCTGGGCGATTGTCATTAAGGGATCACTCCACAGATCACACGTGGGAGTCCTTAATCTGCAAGGGGTACTTAATCTTCACTTGTAAACAGGAATCTTTACATGAGAGCTGTAATGTCGCAAGTCATTCATTTCCCCGTACAGAGGTTAAGCTTCTGGAGCGGCGTCCAAACATCAGCGGACCGGATTAGCACCTTCCATCCCTGCCCCTTTGTGAGAGTTCTCCAGCTAGCGAGGGGTCAGGCCAAGCACAGCGACAAATGTCTGACATCCAAATGCGTGTACGGTCAGAGTCCGTAACGTGCAGTTCGGTGCGATCGCGGGGACACTCACTTCCCGGCCGCGTAGACCTCAGCCGTGTCAAACAGATTGATCCCGTTCTCATAGGCCAGCGTCAACAACTGCTCTGCCATCTGGAGCAGAATGAGGGGGAGAGAGGGTGTGCTTCTTACAAACCTTTATTTGCCTGTTTAAACCAGCCGAAACTGTAACCTTTGCATCAAAACATCAAACAACATTTATTCATCTCTTCAATCAGGTCATTCATTCATTTGAAGGACTTAAAGATACAATAGGCAAGATTTTTATGTTAAAACATTGTTACAAGACTATTGTAAATCCCTTCCTTTCATTGAAAACAAAAGAACGTCAGCATGTTGACAGAGAAGAGGGGGGAATAAACAGTGTTGTGGTTTGATGGTGTTTGTTGCTCTCTTGACTGTTAGAAGTATGAAATTATCTCTTTATTGTACCTTTAAGCACTTTTTCAACATGTTCAATTAAATTGTCATTCTGAAAGTCTTGTGAAACTTGGCCATGGCTTTTTGTGCTAATGCTGCTTATGGTGCGTCTTATTTGTCTTAGAAATCGCCCCCTTTCCCCCCCAGTAGACAATGTGTCAGAGGACATGAAGATGAGAAAATCAAGAAAGAGGAGAGAACTAGAAGTATGAGTAAAGTGAGTTTTTTTTCTTTAAATCACGACTGCATGTCCGATGATATGAATCAGAGTTGTGTAAAGAAGCTGAAGAACAGGGAAGGGACAGGGTGGACACACACTCAGCCTGCCATACCTCGTCTGTGATCTGCCCACCGAAGGTCACCCACGTCCCTGAGAAGACAGATCGGAGAGGACATTTTGCTGTGTGGCTCGACGCACAACATTAACACGTAGCATTAACTCCGAGCTTTCATAGCATTCTAAACGGTAGACTTTGCTGCAAATCTCTCAGGCTCCAGGTCTCCTTTCCCTACGACACAACCCAAGACCGAAGAAAGCAGAATGAGATTCACTGCCAGACCTTGCATCCATAATTTACTCACCCAGTCCGAGACATGACACCCTCAGCCCAGACTTCCCAAGGTTTCTGTGAAAAGAGGATACAGAATGGGGATTAGCTCTGCATCATGTGCGATGTAGACTCCCTTCACCATCGTTTCAGTGCACCGGGTTGAGGGGACCCTGTTTAATTCATGATTAGTGTCGAGCCTCATACGCTGCAGCTCAAGTGCTCGTTCTCGAAAGAAGGCGAGCCTCTGAGCCCTGGGGAGCAGCCAGGGCCTGAGAGAAACGCTCAGCCTTTAGCCAACAGCCCCAGTCATGGGCTGCACCCCACCGCCCCTCCTGAAGAGCATGAGTCTAGGGAACGATAGCACCCGAGAGGACCAGGACAGGGCGTGGGCTGGGGTGAAACAGGAGGTGGGGGTAGGAGAAGATGAGGCACATTAAGGGTTGGGGAGATGTCTGGGCGCAGAGCAGGAGGAGCGAGAGAGAGGGACACACCGGGAGGTAACGCCTGTATTTAGTCAGGCCAGAACGATCCAATCATCGGACTGCACACCTCCCAGGAGCCAATCACTGTCCTCTGTGGCATTCATGAGCAAATCGCTAGCCCCACATCCTGCAGCAGTCTGGGCACTATGCAGCCAATCACACTCCAAGACTATGGGTGTGCAGATATGACCCCATATGGATCTGTTCAGCAACATCATCTGTGTCTATTCAACCAACATCAGGAGAGGGTGAGACTTCAACCTGAAGCCAGGAGAGAAGATCCCAGGTACTGTATCGAGCCTGATGTCTGTGAGTGCATGCATGGAAATATGTTGGGAGGGAGGAACAAGTGTAGGCATTCGGTGGGATATGCAATCACACTGGATTACGGAGGAACACATAATCCTCCCCATGATGGTTTTAATCTCGGAGGAAGATAGTCCTGACAACCACACCCTCCCCTTCGCACGGAGCTCAGCACAGACATAGGAAATGCAACATTGCACTAAATGGACAGAAGGAAAACGTGTGAGCTTGTGACCGTGCGTGTGCACCTCTGTGGTGTGGAGCTGGCTCCTTCTGGTAGCCGTTGGCCCACAGCCTGGATGGCTGTCGTGGTGGATGCCTCAGACAGGAAGAGCAAAGCGTCCTGGGTTTAGAGATTAGAGCCCTGTTTATTACCAAGGCTGGCTGATGAGCACATTCAGCAACACAATACCAAGCAGCACAGCATTAGCCCACCAACAGGCCTCCCACGCTCAGAACCAGCGCTCAACACGAACCCTGCATGTTCCTGCTCAGCCATCGAACATCTCCATATCAGAGCTCTGGTCTTTGCAGAGGGTGTTACTGTATATTTTTACAAAACGCATTACTGCATATATTCAAAAAAGGCCCTAATAAGCTCTCTGCAGAGATTCCAGATGCTATACAGTTGTTTTGTGCTCCACAGTCAGCACCACTGCGTTCAGGCAGTCTTGGGGGGCCCTTCACCCCACAACAGAGAACGCATTCGTCTTCATACATGCACATCTCTTCCTTTCGCCCTCGTGCGATGAGTCAGACCGGCGTGTTCAAAGACTGGCTCACGAGCGTCCCCCGGATCGGAGGCGCTTGGCGCACGCCGTGGTAAGAGGAGGACTCCGCGTTCCCGCCGCAAGGTTTAACTTTCGCGTGCTCGTTTTCCCAGCTTGTAAACCCCGCCCGGCAACACGGCGGCGTGCTGAATATTTCACCTGTTGAATGAATACTGCATGTTGAGCCAATCTCCCTGATGCTCCGCACCGCCTCTCATTACGGAGACAAGCGGGACGGCCGCCGGGGTCAAACGCTGTCCCTTGTCCGGTTTAGGAGTGCCTGACCCTCGGAGGAGTGATCGTTCTCGTACCCAACCCTAAATGGGGGATGTAGGCCATCTCCATTTTGTCTGGAGCGTGGACGCATGACTGCAACACTCCATATGTGTGTGTGTGTGTGTGTGTGTGTGTGTGTGTGTATGCATGCATGTATATTTATATACATATATATGTATATATATGGACACTCACCAAGCACTTTATGAGGAACATTTTTACAGTATTATACCTACTTCTTCATGCGATTATCTAATCAGCCAATTGTGTGGCAGCAGTGCAATGCATACGATCATGAAGATACGGGTAAGGAGCTTCAGTTAACGTGCAGTCATAGAGGGGGTAAGGGCATTGGAGCACCCGCTCTCAGTACGCAGTGGGAAGGGCCCTGTCAAATTCAGACCAGTGCTGACTGGAGGACAAACACACTGGACAGTAGCGCATGGACTTCTGGTGCAACAGTGACATCAGCAGTGACTATTTTAGTGTTCAACAGGACACAGGGGGTAAACAAACGGCCAGTCCTAACAACTGGGGTTACAATTATTTTGAGCCAGATGACCCAATTTTAGATAACACTGTCTAACTGTCTTACCGAGCTCATAATGATACCTTGGAGATAGTTGCACTCATCTCCATTGGCAAGTAACAGCCAGCAAGTTAATTCACTTAGCTAACTACATATTGTTCTAGGGCTACTGTACCATATGGCTAGTGGAAGAGTTGATGGTAATGTGAATGGCTAAGAAAGCAGCCTTGCCAGTTATTGCGAGGATATTTGCAAGCCAGCTTTTCTGCTGTTCTACAGTGAATGCGTGCAAAGCATTATGGGGGGAAATTCTAAATTTTGGAACCCCTGGGTAACATTAGACTATGGTGCAGTTATAGATGATTCATAAATTATTAAGCAAAGCATTACACATCATTAAAAATGCATTTTTTTACTTTTACTTTAAAGCACAGGAAGACACATTGTACAACAGTCTTATGAGCACTCTAAGCCTTATAGTACTTTAATCATAATTCAGATTTCTCTTAAGCAGTGAAACTGAACCCCAGCACAAAAAAGAAAAGAGAGGGCAGATTTCAGACTTCAGGCGTTTCCCACTGAAATTGTCCCGGTGACACTGAATGAATAAAAAGTACTAATCGCTTGCTTCCCCTACTCCTTCCCCCTCAGTACAAACTTCAGTCCTTAGATAAATTATGCATAGCAATTATGAATGAGGTAGGGTTAAGAAGAATTAAATAATAATACATGAATAATAGCATTAAGAACGTATGCGACAGACGCACTTATTCACCGACGTACACCGTTCAGTCACAACATTAAAAGCACCTGCCTAATATTGTGTAGGTCACCATCGTGCCGCCAAAACTAGCCATCACAGTTTGGCCCTTGTCAAACTCGCTCAGATCCTTACGTTGCCCATTCTACCCGCTTCCAACACATCAACTTCAAGAACTGACTGTTCAACTCGCAGCCTAATACATCCCACCCCTTGACAGGTGCCATTGTAACAAGAGGACCAATGTTATTCACTTCACCTGTCAGTGGTTTTAATGTTGTGGCTGATCGGTGTATATTATAAAGCTTTAGCAATTACAATGCAGAACAAGCATATTCAACGTTACCTGCACCATATAAAACAGCCTCCATGTAAAATGCAACACTGGGCTACGTTAGCCAACTGACATGAAGACCTGTGGTATCCATGCAAATATCTGGTCATATTAATGCTTGGCCACCAATACAACTGAAAAGACAGCAGAAAGCTGTGCTGCTGAACGTACTTCAGCTGGGTTAGTGCAGAGCCTTTGTTGGAGTAAGAGTTGTAGCCGATTCTCCGTATCATAGACAGCGCCTCGGCTGGGTTTAGTGAACGCGGGCTGGTAGACTGACTGTCAGGGTGGGCATTGAACTGACGTATTTCAAGGCAGGGCAGAAACGGTGGAAAAAGCTAATGCGGAGGCAATGGAGGCATCAGGGTCCATAAATAAATCAAGGCTTTGCTTCAGTGCTGGGAAGCTTTGTCGTGAGGCAGGGCGAAAGCCAACCACCTATTTTTGGCAGGAGCCGGCTTAATTCATTCGTTTATTTGCTTCACTAAAATAAAGATGGTGAAACAGCCCACAGAGCCTTCCATTACCGCAACATCAAACCAAAGTATCTATTTAAAGTCGCGTCAAATTAATTCCAAAATATCACACTAATGTGCCGTAAACATCATTTCGGGTCATTCGGCCCAGTTAATAAGGAGGAGGCTGATGACCAGCTGTTTGCTTAAAGCTACTGGAGAGGAAATGTGAAGGATTAACTAATCAAGGCAAAGCTAACACTCACGCAACACCAGACCGAAAGAACATGGATAGTACTTGTAATAAAGTATTAAATGCCAGCTCTGCGGCAGCTCTCTGGCTGTGATAAACAACAACACCAAAAAAGGTCTTTACAAGTACAAATTGTACACAAATAACTGTCTTTGAGAAGACCGGCCTTTCCATGCAGGAGAATCACTGCATGTGCAACTCTGGCTGCAGGTGTGACAGTGTCACATCCCGTTTTAATGCGACTCTATTGGGCAGAATCAGACCCAGTGCCCGTGTGCATGTGCAGTGTATAGTATATGGCAGGCGTAGACTGTTTATTACATAAATGCACTATGACACATCTAAAGGCACTTATTTCAGAAGCTCTCAAGATACCACCCACAATCTACCAGAGGAGTCTCACCCAATATCAACGCACGACTGCAGAACCGGCTCGATGATAACCTACGGAAAAGCCATTAAACGTCCTCAGTTCAACTTTACCTCATATCCTCTCCTGTCAAGGAGGACTTGAGCCATTAATGAAGTGATCCCAGTGCAAGCGTGGGTGCGCGAACGGTCTCTCCCCACGACCGACATAGAACTGAACCTCAGTCAAATGCGTGGCCGCTTGCGCAATGCCCCCATGCAAATTTCACAGCCGCTGGTGGACCAGACTAAACATTATGTCATCTGGTCTCCTGTACTGAGCAGGATGTGTGTGTGGAGGGCTCACATGAAATCCTAATGGAATCATCAATACTAGTTTACTGTCAGTAGATCACTGCCTTGCTGATACTTGGATTTAAGCGCCATCTGTCTTGGCAGAACGGCTGTTATAAATTAGAGCCAACATTAAAACATCATGCGCACAACGTAATCCCGAGGACCATTAGCAGCATAAAGCTGCTCTGTAATCACACGTGGAGAGGCGGGCGCGCTCAGGTTGCCAATCTGTGACGAGACTCTTCTGGACAGGCCTAAACTGCAGCTCTGATGCAATGCTCGGGGCTCATACAGAAATGATTGATGTACAGTAAAAACAATTCACTCAGGTGAGAGCAGAACATGGCAACCACTTCTGCAGCCTCCCTCTGCAAGCAAAGCCCATGGGCTGTATACACAGTGGACCTCAACAAGGCAGGGCCCAGAGCAAGCCTGCAGAACAACACCGACTATCTTACTTTGCGAGTGGGTCTGCAGTGCAGCACTGACTCACACTATAAAAGAGTGGGTCTGTACTGCAGCACTGACTCACACTATAAAAGAGTGGGTCAGTACTGCAGCACTGACTCACACTATAAAAGAGTGGGTCAGTAGTGCAGCACTGACACACTATAAAGGAGCGGGTCTGTACTGCAGCACTGACTCACACTATAAAAGAGTGGGTCAGTACTGCAGCACTGACTCACACTATAAAAGAGTGGGTCAGTACTGCAGCACTGACTCACACTATAAAAGAGTGGGTCTGTACTGCAGCACTGACTCACTATAAAGGAGTGGGTCAGTAGTGCAGCACTGACTCACACTATTGAGAAGTGGGTCTGTAATGCAGCACTGACACACTATTGAGAAGTGGGTCTGTAGTGCAGGACTGACTCACACTATAGAGGAGTGGGTCTGTAGTGCAGGACTACTGTAAGTTGTTACTGTAAGGGATTGTTCTAGCACCGCAGGACTTACTCTGCCCTGCAGTCACACTGCTGTAGTGTACAGGTCTGCATTGCAGTACCGACTCTCCCTTATTGGATTTTTTCCCTTTCCTGCCAACACCCCCGTCTTGGAAGGTCAACTTTATTTTTATTTACAATTTACAAAAAATATTTGCTGAAGCCTCAGAGAGGGAGGGATAACAAAAACAGAAAACTAATTAAACTCATGAAACGAGACAAAACAAAGAACAAACAAGTAATACATTAGAAAATACGGCATACGGGTGATGGGTACAGCCTTGGACAAACAGACTAAACAGACACAGCAAATCGACTCCACTGTATTGTAAACGAGAGTGCAGTGCAGAATGGGCCCCCTAGATGCTATACAGAAGCAGGTCTGTACTAGTCTGACTCTTCATCACCGGAGAGACGACGGTCTGGAGCACTGCCTATGTCTTCGCTGAGCCGCATTCACATTCCAGAACGGAGTGGCGTTTTCATGTCAAGCTCTTCTTTAGACGTGAGGATTCTGGGGGGGGGTGCCTCCGTCTCTCCCTGGTGTAGGGGCAGTCTGTCCACTCACCTCCCCCTGTCCTCAGTAACACACCAGAGCTTCCCAGGGCAGCAGATTTACACCAGCACTAAATCTGTACATCACACCCTGTGCCCTCCCATGCAGACACACACCCACAGGCAAACCATCAGAGGGTACGTTATATGCTCCATACTGGGACTCGGAGTTCTGAGCTTCAGTGAAAACTGTACAGCGCTCCTTCCAAATGATCACTACGCCAAGAGAAAGCACATATTATAAGACTCCAGCTTCTTATAATAATAATGTCCAGCTTCAAGTCTTTATATCTGAAGACATATGTAGACAAAGTGTGTGTGTGTGTGTGAGTGTGAGTGTGAGTGTGAGTGAGTGAGTGAGTGAGTGAGTGAGTGAGTGAGTGAGTGAGTGAGTGAGTGAGTGAGAGAGAGAGAGAGAGAGAGAGAGAGAGAGAGAGCGATAGACTATGAGTGTGCGGATGGAAAATGTCTACGGAAAGAAGAGATGCTGATCAATCAATCAAAGCCCGCACTCCTAAGAATAGCTACAGTGTGTCCACTTTGGTCTCATCATACACAGTACTGCCTGAAATGCAGACCTCCTTTCTTTGCCTCAAATAGTATTAAACTATAAAATACCTTGTTCCAATATCTCATGCTGTATTTGATTATAAATCTCCTCACTCTTACAATTATAATAATTTATAATTCCAAGTAGAATATATTCTTTTGAATCAAACAATGTACAATTCTGCCTATTCAATATATCAGCACATCAAACGAAGACCTAGATCATCTACTTGATGACACAATGAAGACCTGAGCCCAAAACCTACGGCAACACTTAATGAAGATGAAGATGAAGACACTTAATGAAGACGTCTCTCAGGGCACTGCTCTAACTTCAGCCCCTACAGTAAGTAGTACTTCAAAAAGACCTCTATATGCCCACACCATATGTGGTACTTCATGAATGCCTCCATAAATCCAGACCGACTGTGCTACTTCATGAAGACATCTCTAAACCCACACCCTATGTAGTACCTCCAAATACCTCTATATGCCCACAGATACTTAAATGAAGACCTCTCTATGTCCAGACCGTCTGAGCTACTTAATGAAGACCTCTCTATGCCCAAACCTACTGTGCTACTTAATGAAGACCTCTCTATGCCCAAACCTACTGTGCTACTTAATGAAGACCTTTCTATGCCCAAACCTACTGTACTACTTAATGAAGACCTCTCTATGCCCAAATATACTGTGCTACTTAATGAAGACCTCTCTATGCCCAAATATACTGTGCTATTTAATGAAGACCTCTCTATGCCCAAACAAAATGTGCTGCTTAATGAAGACCTCTCAAAGCCCAAACCTACTGTGCTACTTAATGAAGACCTTTCTATGCCCAAACCTACTGTACTACTTAATGAAGACCTCTCTATGCCCAAATATACTGTGCTACTTAATGAAGACCTCTCTATGCCCAAATATACTGTGCTATTTAATGAAGACCTCTCTATGCCCAAACCTACTGTGCTACTTAATGAAGACCTCTCTATGCCCAAACTGGTGGCGTATTAAACTCTGTGCCCTACCTATACTTCATGCCGGTGCGAATGCTCTGGTCGCTGGAGGAGGGCTGGCTCTGGAGGGACAGCTGTCCGAGGCTGCGGGCCACCATGGCGACGGTCCTGAACTTGCTCCGCGTGCCGGTGCCGGGGCTGTTGGCGTTCTGCCGGTTCAGCCGGTCCTCCGTGCTCCGGCTGACGGCGCGGTGGTCCGTGCAAACGAACGAGACCTGCATGGCGGCTGAGGGCCGCTACGGCCGGCCGCACGCGTGAGGAGAAAGTACGAGAGGGGCCGCTTCCCACCTGGGGAAAGCCGTCGAGTCTGAGAGAAAGAGGTCCTCCTGATGGCTGAAACTCCTGGTCCCCTCACAGCTGAGGCCGGGACACCCCCCCTGGAGTCGGGAGAGATGAAGCTCAACTTGCAGTCTGCGGCTCCACCTGTCCGGTTTGGGGCCAGACGCCCCTGTGTATCTCGAGTGTTTGGAGACAGTGATACCCCCCGCTACAAAGCCGGCGTGCACACAGAGGCGAACTATCCGCGCGAGCGTTGTGTTCGCTCTCCTGCTCCTCCCTGTCTCTCTACCATCTCCCCGGAGCGCCCCGCTGACCTCCCGGCGGTGTTCCCCCACTGCTCCCTGAGGGGCCGAGTCCCAGCTGCTGATCCGAGCGGCGCGCACAGAGCGGGAGAGAACGCTCTGCCCTGCTAGCGAGCGGCACTGAGGGGGATCCGTGAGTGCATGTCTGCGTAAACGCACACGCGCACAGAGGAGGGGAGACGCCTGGGCGCTTCAGCGCTTCTGCCCCGATCAGAAAACACGCGCTGACGCGAGGGCGCGCGCACACACACGCGCGCGCGCGCAAATCCCTCCTCCTCCCCACAGATTAAACCTACACACGCCTGCCACTCACAAGACGGAGCGAGAGGCAGACAGAGACGGAAAGAGGGAGGAGAGAGAGATGAGAGATGGTGGGTGGAATGAACAGAGCTTACCGGGAGAAAGGGAGGAGGGAGAGAAAGAGAGGGAAGTGCTGGGTTGTCTCTCGGACGCTGTCACCCGAGGCCAGAGGGCTTTTGTCAGTTCCCCTCACTCTCCATACTCCAGAGTTCTCCAGCCAATCGGAAGAGCGGTTGGCTTCGGAGTGGAACAATACTCTGACCACCATCACCACCACCGATAGAAACCAGAAGAAGTCCTCATGACAGAGTGTGTGTTTGTGCGTGCCTGGGAGTGTGTGTGAGTGTGTTTGTGTGCTTCTGCGCTTGTGTCTGCATGAGCTTATCTTTGTGCATGAGGGTGTGAAATATTTATTATGTAACCCCATCTGTCTGGGTTTGTGTGTGTGTGTGTGTGTGTGTGTGTGTGTGTGTGTGTCTCTCTCTCTTTCAATGGTCATTCACCACTCACTTTTGAAATGCTCCTGAAAAGAGAAGAATCCTCATTCACTCACGACACAGGAAACAGGATACTGTTCCTTCACTATCCACAAATTGACATTTTAAAGAAACAAAGAAACACACAAATGTCTACATACACTCACTCAGCACTTTATTAGGTACACCTGTACACCAACTTGTTAATGCAAATGTTTAATCAGCCAATCATGTGGCAGAATCAAAATGCATAAAAGCATGCAGACATGGTCAAGAGGTTCAGCTGTTTTTCAGGCCAAATGTCAGAATTGGGAAGAAATGTGATCCAAATGATTTTGGCCATGGAATGATTGTTGGTGCCAGACAGGGGGTTTGAATATCTAAGAACGCCTTGTTAATGAGAGAGGTCAGTGAAGAACAGCCAGACTGGTCAAAGCTGACAGCAAGGCAAATAACCACACATTACAACAGTGGTATGCAGAAGAGCATCTCTGAACACACAACGCGTCAAACCTCTTAAGTGGATAGGCTACAACAGCAGAAGACCAATAAGTCTACAAAAATAAGTCAAATAAACATCTAATAAAGTTCTCCCTAAACGTAGGTACGATCACCCGTACCTACGACAGCTCCAGCGCGCTAAACGGAGAGGTCTCTCGGGCAATCGGAGACGCCCGTGTCACACTCCCGAGAAACGTATCTGGCGGCCTGACGCAGTCCAGCCGCACTCACAGAAGCGAGCGTCTCGCACTCCGGACCGGACGGCGTGTTTCCTGCGTGACCCCGCTCACGGCGTCCGGCGGACACGGTGGGAAACGAGACGCGGGGACACGTTCCGGTCCAGAGGGCTCGGGGCCTCACAATGCCGCCCGCCTGAGGGCCCGCTGGTATCCCGTATCACCCCTGTAATCCATCCAGGGGCCGGCCGCAGCGTTCTGCGGACCTGCGCGTCTCCGCTAAACGGCCACCTGCTCCTCACTGCGTTTATAATCTTTCACCACCATAAGAGGAGCAAATAACCATCTGCAACCTCATTAAAAACAGTGAAGCTCAGAACATACTGCCTACATTAAAAATGTTAAAATATGTCATAGTTGAGACATTCCGTGCAGAAATAATTAGCCTCTTAGTCATTCCTGCATTAACGAAGCGAGATGCCACGCAGATTAGGCTTGGAATAAACTCAGTCACGCTGCAAACGCTAAGCATGGAAATGCCCCCTCTTTTTATCCAGAGGAGAACACTGAATCCAATCACTGCAGGTCCACCACCCACAGATGTAGACCCAGAAGTGCAGGCGGAGGTCAGAGCAGTGTCTGTGACCAGAAGGGTCAAAGGTCGTTTCAGTAACAACAGGGGTCACTGAGACGAGGTACAGAGGATGAAGATGATTTAAAATCCCTCACTGTCCAGTTTTTTTTGTTTTTCTGAGCCTGGATCATATCTCTCCCAAACCCTCGATCCTTTCCCAGGGTGCACTGGTGTATTCTTCCTGAGGAATCAGGGAGTGGCTATGGCAGAGCTCCCTTCATCCTGCATCATCAGGACGGAAGAACTCCTCTGGATTTGCCACAGAAACCTACATTATTTAATCGCCGTAGAAATACACCAACGTTAATCACCAGAGAAACCCACGAGCAGTTCCACAAGAATGAGGAAGAGATGCATCTTCAGAGTTACACATAATGAACCACAACCGACAGTACAGCACAAAATGGCTTCATGGACAGCATATGACAAACTGTATAAACACGCTTTAAAAAAAACTACTCCAGTGTTAGAGATGCAGTCATAAGGCTGTCCTTGTGCAGATGTGGTCAGATAAACCATAACCTCACAGTGCTCTGACACCGACCAGGTCGACACATTAGCACGAGGTAAACCAGTCCGACTTTCGAGAACGTGCTTGACTAATGAACCAATGGTCATCGATGAATCACAATCTCCTGATGATGAGACTAATTGTTGATGGTGCTCCAAGCCAACTCAATACTGACGAGTGCCAAACAGATTGGTTTCTCCTAAATATTTTGCAATCTCACAAACAGTAGCTTCACTTCACAGATGCTCTAGAGTCTGAGGTTGAGACAAGGAGGGGAAAAGCATGTTTACAGTACCTGGTCCCTGGCCAGACCACAGCAGGGCTGAATCTAAATCTACACCTGGAACATCCCATGACTCCCAACAGCCCTTCAGGTGAGAATTACATTTCTGAGGCTTGATACCCACCCCGAAAATAACAAAAGGTTTTCATCTCTGTAAATAAGCCATTTATATTCAACTCCTGCACAGCCAGATTCACTCTTTTTTCACTCAATTTTTATAGGACTGATTGAAACTCAACATTGTCACATGCTGCACATGTGCTGTGTGTTTAAGATAACCAGCATGTGTACTGACTCCAATTAACCACCCAGCACGACACTGTGTAACAGACTTAGTCAAACAGTCTGATATGTACTCAGATAAAGGAAAATGAGTAGCAGCCTGTGAGGGAACACCCCTCCCCCCTGAAGCACTATCATTGGAGCACAGGTGACACCTGACCTCCCCCCCGCCCAATCACAGCGACAAAGCCAGCCATATTGAATGACACTGGAGTATATGGTTACTGGCCCAAAACAACAAACAACCTACCTTGATGTTGACCAAAATCGCACCCCTCCCTTTCCTGCCAAAAAACTAAAACTACAAAAAAAAAAAAAAAGAACTGATGGCAATTCACTCAAATGCTATTTGATACCAAAATTTTGTCCTGGCCCCTGCCTGCTCCCAGCAGACTGATACGGTCCCCGTAGGAGGAGGAGGAGGAGGAGGAGGAGGAGGAGGACGGCTCTCTGTAACGCGGGTCTTTCATAAGACCTGGCGAGTGGGCGCCTCTCTCTTCTCTGCAACGTTACGCAAGGCCTGGAGAGCAGACGCTGCCAGGTTTCATACACTATGCCTCCCCTGGAGGGAGAGAAGCATGAATAATACAGGGAAGAAAAAACACAGGAGGGAAAAAAAAAGAGCTGAATCTTCTCTGGAGGAAGTAGAGCAGAAACACAAGAGCACACATGAAGACACTACGGAGAGAGAGAAAAGAGGAGAGAGAGGGACAAAGAGAGCAAAGGGGAATAGAGATGGGGATGGAAAGGGAGAGGGAGGAAGAGGGGAAGGGGCAAATGAACGATGAGTGCCATTAGAGTCCAGTACAACCCTCCTGACTCAATGAACAGTTAATGCTCAGCCACTGTGCGTGCTGATAACCTGCTGCCAACCCTCAGACCATTCTTAAAACTGACTTGTGATGCCAATATACTGTCCAGCAACTCTGCTCACACGACTGAGAAAAATATACATCTCCAACAGCCCTAAAAGCCTGTAATAAAGCATATTGTGCCATTAAGCATCTTTATTTTATTGAAATGCCTCATTTTGGTGAAAGCCTGTCAGATGGGTTCTCATTGTGCAGCTCAAATGCTTGATGTTTCCAACTGGTTTTTACTAGAAGAATTAGTCATTAGTCAGTAGCTTTTTGGGCTAGTGTACAATTGTCATGACAAAAGGCATAACAGTGGCTTCAGTCAGCAGAAGAGGGGGGGAAAAAAGGGGATTGTGAGAGTTATGAAAAGGAGTGAGAATACTTTTTATAAATTGTGTGAGGTGATTGCATCTGTTGGAAGCATCTCCATTTTGAGTATAAATGTCTTTGAAAGGAACATTTATCAGGGTGTCATTGCATTGTGTAGCTGTCTTCTGTGCCCTACTCCGAACACCATTAGCAGACTGACTCAGTCTGGAAATAAGTGTGAAGTGAGTAAGAAGTTCTGGAACCGGCTCATCTATGGCTTCTTATTTTCATTTTTTCAACACACATGAACGTGCAAATGTTGACGTGCGTCTTTTCACATGACTTTAACCAGCCCTCCCACACCACAGAAGAAGAGGTGGGTCATAACAGAACCCATTGGGTCTCTCATTGGTCAGCAGATCAATAAGCTCTGGACAACCCCTCATCCCCTCCCACACAGGGAGAGATGGCAGAGACTGGGCTCACTAGAGGAGAAAAACACACATTCATATTTTAGGGCGCAAACTAGGCTGATCAATATTAGATGGGGTTATTACAAGATAGTAATTTAGCTCTATGTTTAATTCATATCTGGCTTTGTATTTGGGACATGAGACAGGGATATCACATACTCAAAAAACCCAACAAATAAATGTGCTTGATTGGAGGAGGTATGACAGAGACAAGAGCAATTATTTGAACCAGTCGGCTGGTATGGCAAAAACACATGAGTGGAAAAGGTAACCTTATACTGTCAGTTCCACAGAACAGGAGCAATCGGTCATATACTGTACATACCTTAACACATGAACATAACACCACACACATACCCACGTAATCTCTTAAGTGCATTTTCACACATAGCGCAGAGACACGCACAGAGACACGCGCAGAGACAGGCGCAGAGAAACGCAGAGAAACGCAGAGACACGCAGAGACAGGCACAGAGACACGCACAGAGACACGCACAGAGACACGCACAGAGACACGCAGAGACACGCGCAGAGACACGCGCAGAGACACGCGCAGAGACAGACACACGCAGACACGCGCAGAGACACGCGCAGAGACACGCGCAGAGACACACACAGAGACACGCACAGAGACACCCACAGAGACAAGCACACACAGAGACACGCACAGAGACAGGCAGAGAGACAGGCAGAGAGACACGCACAGACACACGCACAGAGACACGCACAGAGACACACGCACAGACACACGCACAGAGACACGCAGAGACACACGCACAGACACACGCACAGAGACACGCACAGAGACACGCACAGAGACACACGCACAGAGACACACGCACAGACACACGCACACAGACACACGCAGAGAGACAGGCACACAAGCAAACACAGGCGCACACACACAGACACACACAGAGGAAAGACAGGAGATTGAGGAACAAGCTCCAGTGTAAAGGTGGATGAGTGAATCACCACTCAAACTTATGACAGGCAGTCACAGGCCAACATGGAACTATGCACCATATGATGGGTTTAATTTCTCGTTTGAAATTTAATGTGGAACAGTCAGCTGAATTCCACAGGAAGGTCAAATTAATTAGAAAGTACTGGTAGGTTAGTTTCTGGAATACTGGACTGAATGTGCAAACATATTGGGTCCCAGGCAGGCACCATACCAGTGTGACGGACTCTATCGTGGTGTGAGGGAACCCATCAGATGGAAACTACAGTTAAGAGCCTTATGATTCTGGCATCTGAGATATGGGAATTTAAAATCTCAGGCTAGCTTTTCCCTGGGAAGTTGGTATTAATTTACCAAATGCCAAAGCATTGCAAACCAGAACATCACAACTTTCAAATAAATATCAGGGGTTCCAGTTGGGAAGAAGCAGACATCTGAACACTAGAGACTTGGATTCATGTTTGTACGTCATCATCGTATGTGTATCCAAATCACCCCTACTGCATTAACCTGATGGCATGGGCAATCTATGCCACCTAGTGGTGCAGAAAGAGATTGAAACAAAATGCTGCTGGTCTTCACAGATACAAATCTGATGTGTTCAGCACATTTACTACCATGACCTGATCTAGTTCCAACTCTAGACAGAACCTTAAAAAGCACTCTGCTTTTAATGTCAATTTCATGCACCCAAAAAATTGTCAGTGATGAGCAGCAGGGAAAACTGCTCAAATATTTAAAAAATAAAAAAAGGATGGCATTTATATTACATTACATTAATGGCATTTGGCAGACGCTCTTATCCAGATAAGATCCTTCCCTGGAGCAATGCAGGGTTAAGGGCCTTGCTCAAGGCCCCAACGGCTGTGCGGATCTTATTGTGGCTACACCAGGGATCGGACCACCGAACTTGTGTGTCCCAGTCATGTACATTACCCACTACGCTACAGGCCGCCCTATACCCTACACTATAGTGCCTTTATCCAAAGCGCCGTACAACTGATGCTTCTCATTCACCCATTCATTCACACACACACACCAACGGAGATTGGCTGTCATGCAAGGCACCAACCAGCTCAGGAGTCTTTGGGGGTTAGGTGTCTTGCTGAGAAACACTCCGACACACCCAGGGCGGGATCGAACCGGCAACCCTCCGACTGCCAGGCGACTGCTCTTACCGCCTGAGCCAATGAGCCTATTTTACTACCATTTACAGACGCACTGATTACAAACATAAGAGCCAAGCTAACATAGATCCTGAAGGATGAAAGAAGCGGAACTGCAATCAATACCACGCAGGACCCAGCAGAGTCAATACTGGATACAGAGACAGGCACCACTTCTCCCATTTAACCGCTGCCCAGGGCCAGTAACACAAAGGCTTAAGCCTTTAAGCCCTGTGTTTGCATGGAGTAACTAGAATATGAGTCCTGTGAATTAAAGTTTAAAGGGTTCAGCTTTCACCACACGAATGGGGCGCGGGGGGGCCGACTCGATTTAGATTCCACTAGGTGGTGCCAGATCTCTATTCTGAAGAAGCAAGGAGGGCAGTAATGATTTATAGTTACGGCAAAGACAGGAGAAATGGATTTGGGAGCATCGTATATTAAGGAATAGCCAGGGGTCTACTGAAAAGGGCTCCGCCTCAGTGGGGCTCAGCTGGATAAATAAAGGACAAAGCTAAAAATAATCAATAAAGACCCCAATTTAGTAGCCCCAATTTTTGTACGTCTTTAGTAGAGGTAACTCATGTGTGGTGTACACAGCTAAGGTAAGGCACATCTACATGGTATACTTTAGCACCACACCAAGATTATTAGCCTTGTTCGGCTGGTTGCTTGTCCTTGTGGATTGCGGTGAAGATTCTTTTTCTTCTCTTGTCCAGACATTTTGTGATGCCATTCAAAACAACTACCAGAAATATGAACAATGCGTCACTATGTTCTTAAAGTCCTTTTCATTGATTATCATTCTGCATGTTGCCTTTTTTTGGTTATAAAAAATACATACACTTTATACACCTGATTTCTCATCAGACCAACAAGATGAAATGAATGGAATGGCTCTGCTTGTATAAATGTAACCTTCATGAACTTTATCACCCAGACACAACAGCAGAGAGAATTTACACATACATTACAGAATGAGGGAACTGAAGATGAATGTTCATACCCCAGGTAACACAATCGAGGGGTGAGTTCCCCTTTCTGCAATCAGCAGGCAGCACAAAAAAAAAAAAAAAAAGTTTTTTGGTGGAAGGCAGCAAAAACAGTAACTCTTAGCACACGAACAAGGTGTGTGAACAAGCAACACAGGAGACCAGGCCGATGACTGGTGGCAGCTATTGAGTGAGAAATACACTAATGATGTTGAACTCTGGGAGGGGAAAATAAAATAATGAAATCAGGAGCCATAAGTCTGCCGGTTAAAGACGAAAAGCCATCTCTGACTGCACCACAAAATTAAAATGCCTTTTAATTTCAGTTGCCACTGTCCACAACAGCCTCTACATCAGTTTACATGCAACACAGAAAAGGAGATAATTTCACTTACAGGTAGTGCGTGCGTTTGTGAGAACAGGAGCCAGTTGGTGCTTTATGCTTCTTCGTTTTAAACTCATTTTCTACCTCATTGTCGTGAATTCAGCCTTTTTAGGCCTGCCCATTCAGGCCAGGGATTTTGTTTATTTTATCTTTTGCCCCGCACTTACGTAGGGTCATTATTGAGCCCAAAGGAGAGCTTCAACTTGCTAACCTCTCACCCGAGGCAGACAGACAGGCGAGTGTCTACAGCACCACCTACAGACCAGTCTCACGGAGTTGGAGCACACTTTGGCACGTGGCCCCAGAATGCGCTCATCGCAGGCGAGGGAGACCGGAGCCTCGCTGCTCCAGCTCCTCACCCTCAGCGGCAGAACTCTGCAGGGAGCACCAGCGGAGAGAGACGTGGTGTGGAGAAAGACTTTCCTGAGAAGGCCAGGCACTTCCTCCTGAGCGTCTGCGAGGCCTGCAGACAGGCCGCACAAATGTATTCAATGAAGATGAAGGCAGTGTGCGCTTAGCGTCCATTAGCGCCGGCCCGATGCGATGAAACCAAGCACGGCCACTCTGGAAAAATCAATAACTTGGCCACAGCGAAGACTGCCCCATAGCATTAAAAGGCAACACTCAGCAAAGACGTTGTGGACAATGTTCTCTCGGTAGGAAAGTTATTTCCTATTAAAACAGGACGGTCCGAATTGTCCTGCATTTCGGCTATTCTCCTTTTCCTTTCATTGTAAACTTTTGGGTACGAAGCCAGTGTAAATAAGACCTCCAGGTAACACAGGAACTGTGATACCATTTTGTAAATGCCCGGATTTGTTTACCCCATTGTTCCAGCTGGCTACATGAGCCTCTTAATGTCAGCGAGATGCTGTTGGGTTCAGATTGCTGGGAGGCAATGCTGGGTGCCATTCAGCCTGCATCGACACCAGCTGTTCTCAACATGTGTAGCTACAGCACCTACCCTCACAGCTGGACTGGGCCACATACAGGGCAGTGTGTAAGCATTTTGACATGTTGGTTCTGTACTCCAGCACAGTGGATTTGAAATGAAACAATGAGTTTGAGGTAAAGTGCATACTGTTGTCTTTAATGTGAGGATATTTACATCCATATCGGGTGATTTGTGTAGGAATTGTAGCCATTTTTATATAGTCACTCCATTTTAAGGGAGCAAACAATTTGCTGCTCAGCTGTTTCTCGGTCAGGGGTTTTTGTGACATTAGTTCATGTACAAGAAAGCCAACAGAATTGTGATTGCATTTGGACTGATGCTGTTGTCTCTTAACTTGAGGACCAAATAAGCATCAATGCCAATAAAGCAGACCATAATGAGGTAAACTCAACGAAAACATTGGGTATGTCAAAATCAACTATTTGATACATTGTTTAAAAACCAATACCAACAGCCTGGTAGAACATGGAAGACCACTGTAATGGATGACCAAAGAATACTTTCAAATACTGTCTAATAGATGAACACTCCAGGATGTAGGCACAGATGAGTCAAGAATTAGAAGAATACACGAGCACCTTAGAGGGTTCACTGCAATATGCAAACCGCTGGTAAGTCTCAAGAGCAGAACAGCCAGATTAGTTTACTAAAGTCCAGATTGACCAAAAAGTACATTTAAAAGAGCACTGTCACGCTTGTTTCAGTTGAGCTTATTTGGACTAAATGCTTAAATTATGTGTGTAGGCATTTTTAAAATCACTATCAGTGCAGCGGTTTCCTAAATATGGGCCAAAACTTCTCAAAACAAACACGTCCTGTTTGGCTTGAATCTCCAGCCTGCGTTTCCAAGAAGGTAACAGGCACTCAAAGTCCAACCTTGAATGCAGAGACTGGTTTATGGACGGCCACCCATCCAGGCGATCACATAACACTTAACAGTAATAATACAGTAAAGTTACCATAAAAATATCACGGAACCTAACTTGGAAGAAGTATCTACAACCAAGGGGTCCAGGAGGGCAACTAAGCGACGAGCAAGTAAATATCTAGCTAACAACATCGAAATGTTGGTTGTGGACACGCCTCGTCCTATGCTGTAAATTCCGGTTCAAAACTGCAAGGCTGTATTTCTTCGTCAAAATCGAAAAGCTCATCCTTTAACTGGGCGAAGTCAGAGATGTACGTCATATCGCTCAGGCTAGCCAAGATATTTTAATGCTAACGTTACCGTATTTTCGTGGGAGTGTTTGTTTTGAGTTTTGCCCCATATTTAGGAAATGGCTACACTGAAGGTGATTTTCAAAATGCCTACACACATAATTTAAGCATTTAATCCAAATAAGCTCAACTGAAACAAGCGTGACCGTGCTCCTTTAAAAAACAGTTTTTTAGTTTCAACCACAGAGTTTTTCAGGGTCAAAAAAAGGGAATTGAATGTTCTTGACAGGCCTCGACTGTACACGCGTTTTACTTGCTGAAGACAAGACTGAAGTGCCCCAGAAACAAACAGGAACTGAAGATGGCTGCACTGCAGCCCTGGCAGAGCATCAGCAGAGAAGATGATGTCTGGTCTGGTGATGATCTGGGGATGTCTGGTCTGGTGATTATCTGGTGATGTCTATGGGTTGCAGACTAAGGATTTGCAACCAAATAATAAATATAATGATTTATAGTCATTTCGCCAAATTACTATTGCTTCCCTAAAATGAGGGTGACAATGTATAAAAGGGCTGTCATTCCTACACAGAACACTGGATATGACAGTTCCTGGTGCCTCCACAAGAGTGGGTTTCCCTGCTACTCCTTACAGGTGTGTTAGGGCTGTGCAGCAGGGGGGCCTTCTCTCTGAGGCTCCATCTCTGACCTGATTCCACCCTCATTAAAAACAGGGCCTGATCAGGATACAATACTCAATTAGAGCGGAGAGCCTCCTCTGGCCTCCATTCAGGTAAAGCAGGTAGTGTTTCTGTGAGAAACCAACACCGGCGTGCAATCACGCAAAACCACATCCTATACCCGCCGGTTTTAATCTACAAATTAAAAACAGCCGCGGACAATAGCGTGACCGCGGCCTCCTCCACTTCCCGTGCGGTCCCTTCCAACGACTCGCGGATCTGTAAACATGAACCACCGGCAGCTGCGCGGGGCTTCCTTACAGCAGTCCGTTTGAATGTACACAGTGAGCCCTGTCCCGCCCCCCGGGCGTAACCCAACCCTCCACCAACCTGAGGTGAGCCAACGGCCATTTGTGCGAGGGCGACCGCACTTAGCAGAAAAGGTACGGCCACCACCGCTTGCTCGACATACAACCCTGCCCTCTGTCGAAACGGCGCCTGGCCAGCATCCCCCACTCACTGAACCACACCCAAAACCCGGCCCCTCGGC
Organism: Conger conger; assembly: GCF_963514075.1. Taxonomy (NCBI): domain Eukaryota; kingdom Metazoa; phylum Chordata; class Actinopteri; order Anguilliformes; family Congridae; genus Conger; species Conger conger. The sequence continues at coordinate 32,302,417 of NC_083773.1, read as the reverse complement.
CCCCACCTTGCACCCCCTGACCCTCCAACTCCCCACCCCACCAGCCTCCGCATTACACAGAGGTTCTGGGATCCAACACAGATATGAAATATTAATTTATATCAGTGGGGATGTACAGAGAAAAGCACGGCTGATCTGATCGATCGGCGGCAGCTCCGCGGTGGAGACTGGCGACAAGGACGAGGCCGTTCTCCCCCCGGCGCATGGAAAACGCCCTGCTGGGGTGTCTCGGTGGCGCAGCCTGCAGAGCACTGACCGCATGCTCATTGTGAGCCGCGACGTCAACGGTTCGAATCCGACCATCTGACAATTTGTCGCATGTCTTTCCCTCTCTCTCGCCCCCATTCTTCCTGTCTCTATATACTGTCCAATAAAGCTGAAAAAGGCCTAAAAAATATCTTTAAAAAAGAAAAAGAAAACGCCCTGCTAAAGGCTCGCGAGAGCACAGCGAACAGGTTGATGTCTGCAGACCCCACGTGGAAGCAGAGAACCCGTGGGTACTCGTTTCCGACCGCCTGCGGTGGCGCAGAACCACACGTACCGATTCTCCATCAACGGCACGGGTCCAGTTTACTTCCCGTTCTGCAGCAACTAAAAACCACAACCGACAGAGCTATGAGGCGGTCTCCACAGACCAATTACACACAGATCTAAACAAATCAACCATTTTACATTAATATTTAGGCATTTAACAGACACCCTTCTCTAGAGTAACTTGCATAAGTGCTGATGTTATGTCATCAGACCCACAACCAATAGCAATTGTGAATACATAATCTGACATGAAGTTAGATGCCATAGTAACTGTACGAGGGAAATGGGGAACATAGTATCATTAAGAAGCTAATTGTTTAGTTTCCAATTTGGTCTAGGCTGGGCTACTTAACCCATGCAACATTAGAATGTCTGCATCAGGTGAGCCAAGGTTTAAACGTGTGTGTTTCAGTCGCTGGCAGAAGACGGGCAGTACAAATCATCCAATCCCTTCCCTCATCATCGTTCTCCCTTCTGCATTAAGCCAGCCGTACAGCACAGATTTTTCACAATGCCCCTCAGTACAAACCACACTGGGAAGAACGGAGGAGCGGGCACCTCACTTAAAATACTGAGACTTTCAACCTCCAGGAAGAAAAAAAGTGCAGTGACCCACAATCTCAAGCAAAAGAACCCACATGCAGCGGTCCTGTTCAGCAGAGACAAACCCAACCCAAACAGCATGCCAGTCACTGTACTGTACTCTCATCAAGCAGATCGACCTCCAGTACGACCACCACTTCCACAGTGCCTTTGTGCCTCCTGTTCCCTGAACGTTACACCTGTATAGAGAGCTCCCCCAGGTAACTGCTTGCCTGATTCATTAGCTTCTCCAGTATTCTTCAGTCTGGCCCCCTTACCTGTACTTCATATACAGTAACTGCAGTCCCCACATAGGGAGCCCCCACAGGTAACTGCTTGCCCGATTCATTACCTTCTCCAGCATACGTCAGTCTGGCCCCCTTACCTGTACTTCATACCGGTCTGGTAGGAGACGCAGTCCTCCAGCACCAGACAGTTCATCCTGAGGAAGTCCTCCATGTTGCGGACCTGGGCGGCGGCCCGCTGCTCGCGCTGGCGCTGGAGCTGGGCCTGGTCGGGGGCCCGCGGGGGGCTCAGGCCCTGGTCCGAGTGGTAGCGGCTGATCCCGCTGCGGATGCTCTCGCTGTACGACATGGACAACATCCTGCTACCTGTGCTGCTGCTCTTGCGCACGCCCACGCCCGGCTCGGGGATCTGCAGATTTTCGGCATGGACATTGGGTTTCAGGCCGAGGGGCCTCCCGGTGAACCCCCCCGCGAACATCCTACCCCCCGGCCCAGCCCGGACCTGCCTACTGGCACTGCGGCCACCGTGCAGGAGGAGAGCTGGGAGTCTGAGACGGGCAGGCAGGGCACCTCCTTAAATAGCACCTGCTCTCCTGCAACCGGGCTATGCTGTAACTGGAGCCACCCTGTGTGTGTGTGCCCACACACACACACACACACACACACACACACACACACACACACACACACACACACATACAAATACAAAAGTAGTGGGACGGTGACACAATTTTTTGTCATTTTAGCTCTGTCCTCCAGCACAATGGATTTGAAATGAAACAGAAATTAGGAGGTTAAATTCCAGACAGTCAGCTTTGAGGGTATGTATACGGTGACCAGTTTAGGAACTACTATCTCTTTTTATAGATAGTCCCCCCATTTTAGGGGAGCAAAAGTAATTGGACAATTGCCTGCTCAGCTGTGTGTCTTAACTAATGAACTAATGATGCAAAGAAAGGGGCTAGAGTTGTGTGCTGGAGGCAGTGTTACAGGTTTTGCATGCATGGCTGCCAAGGGAGCTGGTTCACATGTCTTCATTGATGATGCGACTCCTGACGCTGACTGAAGTGTACAGAAACATCTTAACTGCTCAGATGGCCCTGACCAAAAAACTGGAATGTTCTTGACAAGCCTTGGCAACCATCTGTCCACGTGTTTTAGTTGCTGAAAACAAGAGTGAAGGCAAAAGTCCCCAGAAACAAACAGGAACTGAAAATGGCTGCAGTACAGGCCTGGCAGAGCATCACCAGGGAAGATACCCGGAAGCTGGTGAGGTCTGTGGGTCACAGACAGGTAGCCATCGAATGGAAAGGATTTGCAACCAAGTACAAAATATTTAAGAAAATGACAATTCGTCAACATACTAAAATAGGAGGTCTATGAATAATAAGGGCTGCAATTCCTACATTAATTACCCAATATGGATGTAAATACCCTCAAATTAAAGCTGACACTCTGACACTGACACTTTGACCACTTACTCATAGTTTTATTTCAAATCCAATGTGCTGGAGTACAGAGCCAAGACAAGAATTGTGTCACTGTCACCAATATTTTTGTATATGTGCGCACATACATACACACATACACACACACAAACACACCAGTATTCACATAGACTTGAGCACTGTACATACAATATGAAAGCATACTCAGTCACACAAGCATGAACATGAAATGTAAACATATGCAGACACACACAAATACATGCATGCACGCACATGGGATGCGCATGGGACAATGACACAGCTCACCACACACACACACACACACACACACACACACATCAATAGACTAGCTAAAACAGAAACAAGGTGGGGACCTCGGCTGGGGGAACAGTGTGTGTTTCCAGCACTGGTGAGGACTGCTGAGGGTACTGAGGGCCTAATCGGCAGTAGAGCTACACGCTAAAGCAGAACTGTTAAAGGATGCCATCTACAAATCAAACCGGCAGCTATGCTCTTTGCCTACATCCCCCAACTTCAATCTCAGTTCCCATTTTTCTGTGTGTAGATACTGCATGCCTAAACACTCCAATCAGCTTTGAAATTAGAACTAGAAAAGACTGGGACAAAGAATCATGACACTGACCCATAATATGCAGAGTAAACATCAAATTATGACAACAGAATATTTTGATGCATAACAATCTAGTACATCCACAATGTCCATACAAAGACCAACGCCAACAGTATTCTCTATTCAAAGCATTTCTATAGTCTACAAATAATATTCAGGTATACTATAAGTATAACATTACATATTCCATGTTACATACGATTATATACAAGACTTGATACTAAATAACTATGTACTGATGATACAGCTTCACCATATTTAGTACGTTTTTGGTATTTGTACATTTTATGTTGGTGCTACATTTGAAGTTCCGTCAGTCTAAATATGCTCGCCTGACCGTTCTTATCGGACTCTGCTTTAACGGAGAGCTAACGCACATCTGACTGCGGCTTTCTTCACTCAGCTATAGATATCTGACTGCATGTAATAACGATTATTATCCGCCCGGGACTCCTGGGGCTTTAACGGAACTGAGAGCTCTCACATGGAGCATCAGCATCCCAGCAGCCGGCCGGCTGCACTCACAATGCGATTACTCAGGCTAATGGGGAGGCTGCTGAACCCTGGCCCTGCTCTCAGACCCCCCCTCCTCAGGCTGCCGAACCCTGGTTCTGCTCTCAGACCGGCTCCTGGCCCTGCTCTCAGACCGACTCCTGGCCCTGCTCTCAGACTGGCTCCTGGCCCTGCTCTCAGACCCCCCCTCCTCAGGCTGCCGAACCCTGGTTCTGCTCTCAGACCGGCTCCTGACCCTGCTCTCAGACCGACTCCTGGCCCTGCTCTCAGACCCCCCCTCCTCAGGCTGCCGAACCCTGGTTCTGCTCTCAGACCGGCTCCTGGCCCTGCTCTCAGACCGACTCCTGGCCCTGCTCTCAGACCGGCTCCTGGTCCTGCTCTCAGACCCCCCCTCCTCAGGCTGCTCAACCCTGGTCCTGCTCTCAGACCGGTGGATTTGCAAACATGTTCCACAGCCAACGCTAGAGTAGCCCCCCTCCTCAGGCAGCTGAACAGCTGGGCAATTCCATGGTAACCGACATTACAACTGCGGGATATTTGGGTGGTAAAGCCCAATAGAGTTACATAAGAGGCTGAAATGTGCGTTTATAACCCTTAGGTGTCAATAACTCTTATCAGTCTCTATTATGTAGCTGTTGGCAGACACTCTTATCCAGAGTGACGTACAGTTGATTAGACTAAGCAGGAGACAATCCTCCCCTGGAGCAGGGTTAAGGGCCTTGCTCAAGGGCCCAACGGCTGTGCGGATTTTATTGTGGCTACACCAGGGATCGAACCACAGACCACCGATCTTCCGGGTCCCAGTCATGTACCTTAACCACTACACTACAGGCCGCCGTAAAGGCCGCATGTCCAATACAGTCACCGTGGAATTCACGGTATTATAATTTATGGTCCATCAAGCAACTCGGCAGAAAGAAAAAAGACAAAGATGCTCAACGTTAGTAAAATCATCAATACAGTAAAGACTTCAATATCAGTGTGTTACAAATAAAATGCAATAGGTTATTAATAAAATGAGTCCCGGCAGATTGTTTATGAATTATTTTCTTGGATGACAAAAAAATGTTGCAGTGGAATAATTAAAAAATATATATTTTATTACTATTGAATTCAGCATAGGAGAATATATGGTACTTGAGATTAAGACCAGCAACATGTCCCCTACTGGGGCCAAAAATGTATTGCAGGAGGATATACATGTAATTTGAACTTTTAATCATTTATTTTTATAATGTTCTTATTCATTTTATTCTGTTCAGGAATCAGTGAAAAAGCTTCGAGCTGCATCTGCATATCCAACGTGCAGATCATGATGTCAACCCAACAGCATGGCATAGGCACAAGTGGACACATCTGAAAGTGTGTGCACAGGACATGATCACTCTGCCATGACTACATTCTGCGTTTCAGCGGTCTCGTTCTCAACAGCTAGGCTTGTAGGAATTAGAGCACATTTCTCTTTTTTGAACATTTGTTAAAAAGGGAAACAGAGTTGCCCATTTCCATGGCAGTAAACTAATAATATGCCACCGGTATGATACAAAGAAAATAAAAAGCCTTCACCTTGTTTTCCACTTAAGAGACACATGAATAAGCAATAATTTAGAATTCAAATGCAATTAATTGAAGGGCTACAAGTAGGCTCAGTGCTGCCTTTAAGTGTACAACACGGCACATGCAAACTTCCCATCTGTGTGCCCGACTCCATTCACTAATGTTGATCGCCCCGCATAAGTACAGCTGCCAAACAAATAGAAAACCATAATAGTCTCTTCATTACCATTATCGACTTTATCGACTGTCAAGCATGTCCAATACTTCTGCAGGTAGCGGCTTCCCACTTATCAGAGGATGACGGATTACCTACATGCACACAGTACAATCACACATACTGTACAAACAGAATACGCCTACTTAGAAAACATTTCCAGGCAGTCTCAGAAGACTCATCTCACACAAGACCAAATCACAAAGTTAAGCGATCGAATTATTCTTCATAACATACAGCATTGCAGTCGCACCCGCCTGCTATGAAACACACACTGCTCCCAGAGCTAGAGATAGCAGAGACATTAGCATCCGCGCTGACCCGAACCGGACAGAGACATCTCACCAATCACATACATATATATATATATATATGTATATATGTAGACAAACGCAGGTCTCACATACAGCACACACACACAGACACACACACACACACACACACACACAGCTCAAGCTCACCTGCTGTCTTGGGGGGGTCTGCTCATGAACAAGAGCTTCTGGTGTGAGGCCATGCTTATAAACGCTGACTGCTCACAGCAATGCAGCAGTCCACCCAAACTGGGAGTGTCTAACTGGGAAGCGTCTAAACCAATTAGTGAATGAGATGGTGCGCACCCTCCCCCCTGCCCATACACTGTACACACACCTCCCCCCTCCTCGCCCCTGGTCGGTTTCCTCCATTTACAAGATTTAGGACCCGGCATGTTCTGCAAACGACAGCAAAATATTATCAGCCCTAAATTATTCACAGCAGCTTTTGTGCTAAAAGGTTTTGATCACTCTTCCAAAGGAGAGGATACTATGACTTTTTAAGCATGTAACCACTACCATGTTCGCTTACATATTTATGTACATGCAAACTGCACATACAGACTACGAAGCTGCATAAAGACATGCATGTACAGATACAAGCAACCACACGCACAAAGAATTGCAGACTTCCTCAAATGAACCCCAACTCCACATCATACAAAGCCCACTTGTTCTAGTGCTACAACATTTAGAGAACCAATCTTGCTTTTGCAGTGCAACCAATATGCAAAACCACCCAGGTACTATACACTACAGAATCTCACTGAGCTGTGTACTACACTGCGTTCAAGTTCAGAACAGCGCAAGAGCTGCTTCATGTAATGATGGCAGTCAGCTTGTGGAGATGATGTCACTCTAGGTCAGGGGCCCTCACTCTCAGTCCTGGGGGACCCCAGTGGAAAACCAATTTAAGTTTTAAGTTTAAGTTTTTTTTTTTTCCCCCATTAACTGTATCGTAACATAATGCAAGTTTGGCTGCTTACCACTTGGTTCAATCTTCTGAAGTGTGCACACTTTCAGCGATCAGAACAGCACTGATTTAACCTGTCATTCTGGAATTTAATCAATTAAAATGTGATTCCTTTCGAAAGGAGCCATTTGCCATACAGCACATTAGAGAAAGTGAAGAAAGCAGGGAAGTGTTATTTGATATGACTGATTAAGTCTCGGGATGTGAATATTGGACATTTACTCGTCACATACACCATTTCTGATCTTCTGCACCTTGAATACACCTAAGCCACAACATTAAACCACCGGCTTAAACCAGTTTTTTCATGAATAGAAATATGTTATAAACTGTATAAACTTGTTTATAAACACTTCATATTTCATTATATGACGTGTACTTGTATAAGCAGAAAATCATAAGTGAATTGCATTCTAAAGTAAAAAAGTTCAATGAAAATGAAAATGGGAATGGGAATGCACTTGGCATCTGGGCAGAACACAGATGAGCACAGCCGAGTTTGGGTGAGAGAGACCTCCACACACTGAAAGCGCTCTCCCCACCCAGCTGGACACAGACACCCAGACGGACAGACACCCAGACGGCGTCACTTTCAGCCCGGCCGATCCAGGCTGATCCAGGAGCTGCTGTCCCTAGAGCGGGGGTCAAGCAGGACCGCGGGGGTGGCGGTCTGTAAGTGGGACAGCGCTTCGCACTGCAGTGTGCGCCAGAACGGAGGGAGGAAGAGCACGGAGCCGCGGCGGTACTGCTGACGGCACCACGGCAGAAAGACGCATCCCCCCACCCCCGATAAAAACTCCATTTCCTCAGCCCTATCGAGCGGCGGCCCCGCGAGCATGCATTATGCAGGAGACAGCGCCATCCCGCCAACTTCACACACACCTGAGAACCTGGGCGGCAAGCCGCTACGCGCAGAACCGCCAACTCAGACGTTTTCACACCGGACCGAGACGCACTTACTCACACGGCGAGGAGCCGGTTCACCGAGTTTGCTCTAACCCGCCTTCCCTGCGCACAGCAGAGTGAGCCATTTCCTGGAGTGGTCTGACAGAAAAGGAACTGGCAGGCTAACGGCGTATCCTGTAACTACTGCAGCCGTGCAGGGCGTTATTCAGCATGCTCCATTAACACTGAAAAACTTAGAGGGGAATTACAGCTGGGAGATCAATACCTCGCTGAAGTTGGAGGGTTAACTGGTCCCGTTGCACTTAAAAGGGGTGAAAGGCGATCAGCTGTACAAACAAGAAAGAAGGCTAGAGCTCATTACCGTAGTCTCACACGGTCAGGGCTTTTACAGAACCATCAGCAAAAAAAAAGGTCGAATGGACTGCAGTGACCGAAACAGCACCCCAATCAGGCCGTAGGCAGCAAGAGGGAGGGGACACGCACTGTACCAAACACCAGCACGTAACCCACACCTCCCCGTTTCCCTGTCCTCACTCTCTCAGCTCCGATACTCCTCAAGGATTTCCTCACACACCACCATGGCCCTTACTAGAAGACACACCTTAGCTGAGAGCAGAATCGACTGTTGTGCATTTTGAAAAATGGTGAACACTACACGGTTCTGATGGGAGTCTTTCGGTCAGATGTATGGGAGAAATTCTGGAATGTTCCAGACCATTGTGGTTCTGGGATGAGCATCATACTTTCAGGACAGGTCTGGAAACCCACGACATTTCCCAAATCTTTCTTCCAGGAGGGACGACAGGCAGCACATCCAGGGGTAAATTATAGATGCGACCCAACCAGCTGTCGGTTCTACCGCACAACACGTCAGGTCAGGTTTTTATCAGGAAATCCCACACATTTGACACGCATTGCATTTCAATTAGCATCCACTGGATCCAACTACGCAGGAATTTCTGGACAAATGCGGATCCGATAGTATCGCCCATGCCACCATCTGTGCTTGAGTGCAGTCGAGCACACCACCACTCAGTAAACTATAGGGGCTCCATTGTGACAGCACAGGTTTCCAGTGGCGGCTGGCATAAATGGGCTAACCTTTGAAGAAAAAATGGCTAAAATGTCAGTTAGCCGATCGCTTTTGTAACACACCGGTCACTAAGTTACACGTCAGAGACGAGTCAAAATGAGCTGCTTGACTGCATGTTCACTGTTTATGGAAAATAACGGGCTGATAAAATATCATAGGCAACATTTGTAGTTATGCCAATTGAGATGATAAATGTGGCAAGGGTTAGCCAGTTTGTAATTGTGCTTAGAAAGGCTACATTACTGAAGGTTCAGTTATGGAGATTTCTCTTTTATAGCAAGGCTTGGTTTCATAGTTTTATTGCTCTAACAGGGTAGGGGCCTATTTTGTAGTCCTGTAGCTCTACTGGTTGTGCACAGCACTAACACTGCCAAGGTTATGGATTTCAATTCCCACCAGTGCGAGCCATCCTGAAAAATGTATGAGCTCATGGTACTGTAAGGCGCTTTGAATAAAAGTATTTCATTAAATTGCACATATTCGAATGGCATATTTTCAAATGCAAAGCTGGAGAATGAGCTATTGATTGATTAGACTTCCAGTTTTTAGCCCCCCATCCAGTATTGCCACCAGCTGCCACTGATGGTTTCACAGACGGTGGCTGACCATGTTGGGGATCACCATGCTATATTGTACCACACAAGCCCGTGCTTCCAATCAGGGTAGACACCTCTACATTGAATGTACAGGATGTTTTAAAATGTGCTCCACATTAAACAATTTGAGCATTATGCTGCTGAACAATATCACCCTTCTTGAGGGACAAATAAAAACAGCGGAAGTGCGAATAATTGTTTCAGGATAATGTGGCAAAAGACAGATTGGCCAGGGCGTACAGACCTTTGTCACACTTTCAGTGCAACGCTTCATTAGTCAGCGTTATATTACTATGACCTGCCCGATAAAAAAACCAACTGATTTATAAAATATTTTTTAGCCAGAACCAGGCTGCTGAGTCTTGCATTTGCAGCACAACCTTTACGACAATCTTTTTTGTCAACAGTGCCATAAAAGAGATGGATCGATTTATTTATTGATCAGACCGTTATGTTACAATATACTCAGCAATCACTTGGCAAGCCATTGTAAAGAGCCAAGCAGGCTCCTCATGACCCTCCAGAGCAACACCAGGAGGGGGCCCAGAATAAAGGGAGAGACCCAGAGACACAGAGGGGCAGAGCAGAGGTACCTGTAGAACTGCAGCTGTCGCTTGGGGCTTCCATAGCGCGCACTGAGGTAAACACGAGAGGAGGAGAGAAGAGAGAGAAGGAAGGGAGGGAGAGGGAGAGAGAAAGGGTGCTTAGTTCGACATGTCAGCTACAGAGAGACGCACACAAGCAGCAGTGCTGCATCTTAAAGATGAATTACTAATGTGCTAGATGAGAGCTACAATGATACTAATTACATCAGCTTTGATAATAATTACAGTTGAAAATAAAAAGCCTTTTAATTTGGCTGAAATGCACGAACCCGCAGAGAACATGCATTATTCAAATTCAAAGGAGAAAGGCACACTAATGTACAGTCACATTTTAGCACCCACAGCTTGGAAAGATCCTTTTAAAGAAAGGAGGAGAAAAAAAAAATAAAAGATTAGTCCATGTATAGATCAGGGCAGAAAGACATTTTCTCATTTTGGGTGCACATGAGAAGTATAAGCGGGATTTGCGCGGTGTTGTTAAAATGCAACAAATTCATTTTTCAGAGGCAAACACAGTCAACAACAAACAACTGATGTGTTTCACCGCATTCGGGCTTTGTGATATGTTATGAGGATCAGTGTGAGCTGTGAAGAGAGCTCCCCCTGCAGGATTTCAGCAAGCGCGAGACCTGCTGTCTAGGCAGGTATGTCTGAAAATCTGCAGTGGTGCAAAGGGCTTGCTCTTCAGCATAACAGCCCATCGCTTGCACTAGCCCATAGAATTTAAATGTCCACAGGACACGACTATTTACACCACTATCCTTGCGTTCTGATAAAATAACTATTTTGCCGGAATATGCCAACTCACAATAATAACACAAATGTATGTACTTCATAATTTTTTTTTGACACTTCTAACAGAAGTGGAATAAAACCGTGGGATTGGCGGGATGAAAAATGGTACAAATAATGTTTAGGCTTCCTGATCAAAACATCTTAGCCACACAGGTCAATATAAAAAAAAACACTTGGATTTTTGTTCTAATTT
>NC_083773.1:32233721-32286221 GCF_963514075.1 Conger conger | reverse complement strand
GTTTCTGATTAGTCAGGTGTCAATCACTTCCTTAGTGCAGATATAAGTCTTGATTCTAGACTTTTGAGTGCCTTTCGTAGTCGGTTATTGGCATTTGTCAAATGAGGACAACAGCTGTGCCAGTGACAGTCAAGGAAGTAATTATGAGGCTAAGAAATAAAATAAATAAAATAAATTTAAAAAAGGCGGTCCAAGAATTGTCCAAAGAAGGCCTCTACAGACCTCTACATAACTGAAGAATTCTCGTCACTTTTACAGCACACTTGACCCTGGTTATAATTTGCAGTCGTACATTCCTCTGGATAAGAGAATCTGCCAAATGAATGTAGATAATGTAATGTAATGTACGACAGATCAGAAAGCAGACGTGGATGAATTAGTGACTACTTTCTGCAAAAAACTTCACAAACAGATCCAGAGACTACATTGCAGGATGCAAACAACTCCAACTGCATGAACTGGTGTCATTATGCCATGTAAAATTTGGTCCGGACAAGAAAAAACAGGCCTGCTTCATGTTTGATCATTTGAATGTGACCAATGTGACCAATAGAATGTAACGACTCTGGTTCAGTCTTTAAGAGGACTATTATATGTGAAAGCCTAAAAGGAACTGCCTAAGAGCCAAAGCACCTCCCTTCATCTGTGAAACATGATGGTGGGGGTGTTATAGTTTGGGCATGTACAGTAGGGCAGCCTCAGGTGCTGGCTCACTTGCCTTCATTAATAAACTAACACAGAATAAACATGCACAGAAGCATAGTTTCTGCTCAAGTTTACTCAAATGCTTCCAAACTCATTGGACGGTGCTTCATCCCACAAGGCAATGATCCCAAACATACACCAATGTTCTCGTTCTTCCTAATGATGTTCCAACCGGTTTTGGAAGCCCATTGCTTGGCCTATGTTTCGACTGTTTTTTTTATTTTTCATACCGGTTGTGGAAAGTTGTGACTTTCATTGGTTGATGAAATGTTGACAAATGCCAATAACCGACTCCAAAGGCAATCAGAATTCTAGAATCAAAACTAGATACCGAGAACTTTCTTATCAATCCAATGCCAATCAATCTAAAGTACAGAGCCAAAAGAACTGAAATTGTACCACTGTCCAAATACTTACGGACTGCACTGTAACTGCCAGGCTCAATGTCAGTCTCTCAGTTTAACCCGCTAACAGTATTAAATCTGAATTCCAATTTCATGGCTTAGCACTGCACTCTGGCACAGAAACATCATGAGTCTCTGGTCAGCATGTGCCAGGTGCCGGAGAGGCTGCATGCTAAACCCTGGCTAAACACCGACAGTGTCCGAGAACGCTGCACACATGACAACACTAAAAGTCACTGCGTGCTTTGAGAAACCGGTGAAGATTACGGTACTAAAAACCTGTTCCCCGGGATGAGGGGACCCCGCCCCTCAGGGCTGCAGAGCTGAGGTCACCGCACCGGGAGCCGCGCCCTCTCTGCGGACGTTTTGGGTTTCGCGCCCCGTGGGCCACAGCCACACCGCTGACTGCGGCAAGGGGGCCCCGCAATCGCGCTCTGCACAGGAACACGATAAGGACACGGGGAGGTGACGCCATCGATTGTGCCCACGGATCATGAAACATTATAGCTTTCAGGGACGGAGATAAGAGAGGAAAGTCACCTCCGACAGAGGGCGATGAGAGATGTGAGGGACGACAGAAGAAAGAGGCCCGAGAGGAGTCCCTTCAGCTTACAGCCTCACTACCCCCCCCCCCCCCCCCCCCCCCGCCGCTAAACCATCTCCCACTGGCATCCCTCCCACTGCCTGTCATCTGCAGCAGTGATCCTGCACTCATCACGGTCTGACAAAGACACCCACAGGAACACATAATCCTAACCCTAATGACACGCATTAATGCACATATCACACGCATACATGCAGTGGGCTCCAGAATTATAGGCACCAAACATGCTGTAAACGAAAATTACTTTACTGAAATGAAAGGTTTTATGCTTCATTAATGATTCAATTGATTCAACCAAAGACTTACATTTTTAAAATGCAAAAAACAGGTTTCAGAATTATTGCCATCCCTGGTTTAATACTTCATGCAACAACCCATTGCACAGATGAGAGCCCAGTCTTTTCCTAAAATTTGTGATAAGGTTAAGGAACACGTTTGGAGGATTTTTTGACCATTCCTCTATGTAGAACTTTGCAAGCTTGCACTCTTCTCATGCAACCCTTCCAAAGAGTTTGTTGATATGGAGGTGGCATGGTCGTTTTTGAAGACTGGTTACCAGAGATTTGGTCACTGCAATTCTGGTGTAGATAATGGTGGGTACTGCAATTCTGGAGCCATGGGTTCTTTATTGCCGCCCTCACCATCCGTCTGGCAAGTTTACAACGATTCCATACATTTTAAATGTTTTATTATTGTCCTTACAGTGCTAAGGGGTATGTTTAACTGTTTTTGTACCCGTTACTGGACAATTACCAATCAGCCTCTTTTGAATTGAATTCTTTGGCTTTTCCCATGCTAATGGATGATAAAGGGATTTTGCATGCATGTTATGTATTTGCATGCATTTTTATAACCTAGTGAGACAGGAAGTGATGGAATGGCACAATGGAATACACAATGAGCTCCTTTAGCCTGAGATTAATTTAAGTAAAATTGTATTACCAATTTAAGTTTGTATGGTTTTATTAACAAATAATTGTTAGGAGTGCCAATCATTTTGATACCTACAGTTTAAGAGAAAAAATAAGTAATTCAAAAAAAAAAAAAAGATAATGAAAAATAAATGTATTTAGTTAACCACATTTATTCTCAAGTGTGCCAATAATCACGGAGCCCAATGTATATGTATGTGCGTTAGGATTCATCATCATTAGTGTGCGGAGATGTATACACATGCACACACGAGAGGTAGGCAGGTAGCAGTGAGCAGGTAGTAGCATGTGGGAGATTCATTTCCACGTCCATACAGGAAGCCCCTCATGGCCGGTCACGTGACCCCGGGGCCGGCAGTGCGTCGGCGGTCATTACCATGGACGGCATGCCCTGCCGCGCGGCGAACCCCCGCCTTCGCCTCCAAAACCCCCTGCCAGAGCCCCCTTCACAGAGCCAATGCAGCAGTAACCGTGACGACGCGCTGCGGCCCACAGGGACTGGGCGACTGCGGGAGAATGCGCCGGGAGGCAGGAGAGCCCGGGGAGGCTGCGGCAGGAGCCTCTGCTGGCTCCGCACTAACGCAGTCGCAGTCTGACACAGCACTGCCTCCTCAATAATGCAGTCCTTTCTTTCTCCGCGCCTTCGTGTTTTAGGGGTGCGTTTCCGTAGGAGTTGCCGTAGCAGCCAGAGAGAAAGCGTGGCGGATCCCCCTCCTCCAGACCTCTGCAGTTGTGCGAGGGGGGCGATGGTGAGAGAGAATGGTCTGGAATGCCTAATGAAAGCACACTGGCGCAGGAGCGACAAGCCTTTCCCCACTCTGAGCCTGCTCTCCACAGCAACCGCAGGGACCACACACACACTCACACTCACACAGAAACACACACACACTCAACTCACACAGAAACACACACGCACACAGACTCTCGCAGAAACACACACACTCTCACAGAAACACACACACACACACACACACGCATACACACACTCTCACAGAAACACACACACGCACACACACTCACTCACACTCACACAGAAACACACACACACACACTCTCACAGAAACACACACACGCATACACACTCTCACAGAAACACACACACGCACACACACTCACACAGAAACACACTCTCACAGAAACACACACACGCACACACTTACAGAAATACACACACACGCATACACACACTCCCACAGAAACACACATACACGCACACACACAAACACATGCATTCAAGCACACACACATCAACACGTACACACACACACATGGACAGACATGCACACACACACACACACACACACACAAACACACACACGGTATGAGAATACCAGAACATAGCATACACAGGGATCGGTCAGACAGGATAGAGAGGAACCAGCTTCACCAGAATCACAGGTGCCGCTACAGCCGTCCGCAGAGCTAGTGAATCGTGGGGTAGAGGGACAGAGGGCCTCATCACACAGGGTCACTCATTAATAAACCCATCAGAGAAACAGACAATAAAAGGTGCAGGCCACCGGTCTCATTTCATACACCCACACGTCAGGCAGGCTGCTCGCCCGTGGAAAACCGACAGCATTCCTGCAGCCCTGCTCAGTATGTCATTACTGCAGTTTAACACATCTCGTGCACCATGCCCATGATCTGTGCATCGTTAGAGAAAATATTAACACCGTCTAAGAACCAGTGCTGAGAAAGCATGTGTACAAGTGTTTCTGTGGCCATTCTGTATAAAATATGTGCATCAGCGTGCCCTTTCTGTGTAAATGTGTGTCGGTGCATGCATTAGCCTGCTGTCAGTGTATATCATTGTGCTGTCAGTGTTCAGTCTGTGCGTCAGTGCATGCATCAGCTTGCTGTCAGTGTATATCATTGTGCTGTCAGTGTTCAGTCTGTGTGTCAGTGCCTGTATTGGTCTGCTGTCAGCATATAATGTGTGTGTGGCTCTGTCAATGTGTGTGAGGCTGTGTGTGTGGCTCTGTCAATGTGTGTGTGGCTCTGCAGAAATTAGGGTAACACCCCCCCCCCACACACACACACACACACACACACACACACACATACACATACACATACACATACACAGCAACAGACTGAGTACATCTGATTGGTGAGCTCAGCCATGCTGCTGCATCATGATTGGTCAAAGACCTGCTGCAGAGGTGAGGTACAGATTTTTTGCTCTACCTCCCCCTCTCTCCATTTCACTCCATCAAAAATAAGGCACATCACTCGTGCGTCTCCACAGCTCAAAAGTGGTCTGCTGCCAATTCACATTTCACACCGCAATATCGGGGTTTTAACAGCTAGGAACAGAAGTTGTCACATTCCCTTCTGCAACTTATCAGCATTTCGTTTTTACAGAATAATATACTAATTTTAAAACACAGCATACTTTTTTCTTGGAAGCCTGCCCCATCTGTTGGGAACGACAGTCAGCCTGGGCGTTTCAGCAGAAAAGCCCGGGGCCTCTTCCTACATGAATCATCTCTGTGAATGCCAATCATCCCGTGTTCAGGAAGCATGTTGCATATGGAAACAGGCCTGTAAATAAGGCACCGGAATCCTCATCATCTAGGAGTCTTCAACTGACAAACACTGATGGTTTCTTTCACATCTGGTCTGTCAACCAGTGGACGCAGGTTTTTGGGCTAAATTGGGTGAGACTCTCTAGCTCCCTCCATGGGCAGGACCCACTATTACACCAGTTATGCACTGTATGCGATTGTGGGGGATGGGATCTTCCTTCAGACCAGAAATGAACATTCTCCCTAATGCCACTGCTCATATTTAAAGATGGTGAACAGGTTATTCTAATTTATGTTTTGCCTTTTTTATTTTTAGGTTTTCTGTCTTTTCATCAAACTACCTGCTCCCAGGATCCCATCTCCACACTCCATTCCTTCATTCCGTCTCTTCAAACATCCTGCCATTCCTCTCCTGCCTGGCGCAGCCATCCCCGTCCACATGATGTGTATCCACAGCCTTCAACCAAGCCGGGGCTATCCACCCTGATGAGGACACACAGCCTTCCAGACGTCCTGTCTCCCTGACGAGTCTAGCTTCCGGGGTGATCACTCAGTCAGCAAGCACCTCTCTGAATATGCAGCTTCTCTCTCCTCCACTCAAATCCTCCAGCACCTCTATGTAGTGTTTGTAGACACAGCTGACCACCACATCGTGTTGCCTTACTCGATTACCTACCCAGAAACAGAAACCCTACCCATCTTCCAAGAGCAGAAGCCCTACCCATCTTCCAAGAGCAGAAACCTTACAAATCTTCCAAGAGCCACCACGTCATATTGTCCCACTGCTCCGTTGACCCCTTTAGCCAACCATTCTTTTTGGATTTCCTTTTGGGACAACACCATTATTGGTTCAGCTGTAGTTTAGTGGGACTGTCGTTAACAACATGAAGTCGGTTTCCTTGGTTTCAGCATTACATTACATTATTGGCATTTGGCAGACGCTCTTATCCAGAGCAACGTACAGTTGATTAGACTAAGCAGGAGACAATCCTCCCCTGGAGCAATGCAGGGTTAAGGACCTTGCTCCTTGCTGTGCGGATCTTATTAGCTACACCGGGATTAGAACCACCAACCTTGTGTGTCCCAGTCATTTACCTTAACCACTACGCTACAGGCCGCCCCCAGCAGTTGATTGGCCTTCTGTGTTTTGATTCTTGTTCACTGATATTCTGCACTGAGTATGTGCCCTCAGCAGAACCCCTCTGCTCCACACATCAAAATAAAAGCTGCAAACATGTTTTTATTTCAACAGGATTGAAGAATTAAGCTCTTGGCCCACCATAACACCCAGAGAAAGGCCATGACTGCATTACTGTGGTTAAACCAGTCATCATATTCAAAGAGGCAGGGGATTTGACAGTCTATAAAAGTAAGTAAAATCCTGTTAGCGGATCAAGGCTTGCGTGCGGCCTGCTCATTTAGCTCTGCTGCAATGAAAAAACTAAAACAATCAGAGCCATCAGAAAGCACTAACAAAACTAAGCCTACATCATATTTATAAATAGGCCAGAGTATGTGTTAAGTGCAAAAGTGCAGACTGTAGGCGTCCAAGCTCAAAACAAGATGCCACCCAAACACGATGGTGTGACAATGCCCAAAGATAGAAAAGTGCTGAATTTCATGCGGTGAGTGCACTTATTCCCAATGTACTTCTTCAAGGACTAACAGTCTTCCACAGCCAAAGAATAATGGTGAAACATAAATTGCTATACAATATCAACCCCCTATCCACAGTAACAGCAAGCGACAACTAAATCTGACGTACAGTTGGATCACATTATATCACATGTAGTACATGTAGAGAAAAACAGAAAATGTACATGTGACCATCGTGATGCGGACCGTCCCGTCTGTACACTGCTGCGGCTGCCTGGGTAAAGTTTCTTCTAGGATGTTGATGAGCCAAAGCTGGCCCCAAACAGGGCTCCTGTTATCACGAGCCAAGCAAATGCTGACATCACTTCATGCTGCAAAGCTGAGGAGAACTGGCTGCAGATAATGCGGAGTCAACTTATGCTGCTGCAGAAACATTTGAAACGTCCTCAATCACTGCAGCTCTGGACTGAGCTCCAGGCTTACTGGCCCTACAGAACCACAGACAAGCCCAAGACTTACTGGGCCAACAGAACCACAGAAACTCCAGGCTTAGTGGCCCGACAGAACCACAGATGAGCCCCAGGCTTACTGGTTCTACAGAACCACAAACAAGCCCCAGGCTAACTGGCTCTACAGAACCACAGAAACTCCAGGCTTAGTGGCCCGACAGAACCACAGAAACCCCAGGCTCTAACTCCTCCTGCTCCATTTTTTCAAAGATTCTGGGGAAGATTTGCACACTTCCTCCACATGGTTTCTCCCCCCTCACTCTCATTTTGTCACTTATGACATTGAAAACATGGTCTGCAGGGGGCGCTCTGTGCAGACCCACAATGACCATGCAAAGGGAAATGCAGTGAAGCACAGCACAGCAAAATCCTGCAGTCTCAATTTCGTGGATACACTTCTCCTGCTGGGCAGTGCACAGCGTGACCAGCATAGGAGATGCGTCTAGCTAGTCTGACTCAAAACAAGGGGTCAGGGCATGCTGCCAAATGAAGAAACAACCTATTAATTACCGCTAATTATTTCCTTAAAGATGAGAAACGCTACAGGACGAAAAGACTAAATGTCACTGAACAGCATATCCGGTGACCAAATAACATTGCATTATCATTCAGCTGACGAGCCAAGGGGCCCCTGGTTCAAAATTCCCACGGTGCACGAACACAAGCAGGCGTCCGCACGCCGTACCGTTCCGCAGCGGCTGCGTTCAACAGCTTACTGCACCAAACCGCCGGTGCGCCTCCACCCCCCGCCGACCGCCCCTGAGTAGCCTTGGCCCCCGGCCCAGTCTCAAAGCCCCGGCCCGGGCCAGGGCGGTCGCGACGGACCCCTTCAGGACCGCAGGAGCGGGAGGAAGAGCGCGGGAGGAAGAGCAGCCCGACGCCGGCATCGCCTGCAACAGATGGGCCGAGCAGAGCCAGCCCAGGCAGGTGAGCGGCGGCCGGGCTCACGTGCCACGCTGGCACACACACCTCCGAGAAGGCTCCCCGCTCCCCTGCCCTCTCGAGCGCTGTTTGAGACGGTGTGCGTTAAACATGACACGGGGAGACGGATACGGAGAGCTAGGGGGAATATTCCCCCATAACACACCACTGAGTCTATACAGAGAGGTAGAGAAATGCCAGAGCTACACACTACCGGTGCTCCCAACACACACACACACACACCACTGCAGTACTCACCTCTACAAGCCCGCAGCAGAATCGTCCCAGCCAGATACGGTTGGAGGGAAAGGCAGATTGACGAGAGGCCGGGAGAGGAGAGGAGAGAGGGAGAAGAGGGGGATGGATGCCCGGCTTCCTCTCGCAGTGTTCCTGATCCCCTGCGTGTGGATGAACATGCGTGTGCGCGCGCGTGTGTGTGAAAGAGAAGCGGACGGCGATGTGTTTGCGGTGTGTGTGTGTGTGTGTGGTGTGTGTAAGATGAACGAGCCCTGAGAGTGAAAGCCGGGGAATGGCACAGAGCAATAAAAACCAGAATGCACCCCCCCCCCACACGCCACACACGCTCACTCACTCACACGCACACCCCTACACTGCACCGTCAGACCTATAGTAATCTAGATAGGGGATACAGAGAGGGGGAGAGAGAGAGAGAAGGGGAGAGAGAGCGAGAAAGAGTGGGAGAGAGCAAGAGAGGGGGTAGAATCAGAGGGAGAGAAAGCTGACGATAGAATGAGGTAAGAGTGTGGAACGGAGGGCTAGACGTTCCTCCGGTTATAATGAAATGGAAAAAGGAGGGGGAAACAAAGCCAGCTGGTCCCTTTTCAGCGTCTTCCTGGCTGGGCTCCACTGGAGAGAGAGAGAGAGGGCTTAGCGACACGGAATTACTGCAGCACAGAAAACACAAGTCCTCAGCCTGACGCTGCAGGTTCAGCTGCTGGGATTTGCGTCACCGCCATTCTGCAGAGTTAGAGGAAAAGGTGCGCTCGGGGTGTTAAAACGAGGAGAGCAGCACATTAATGGCACAGGAACGATGCAGCTGGAGGTGAGGCAGGCGCAGTAGGCACCCCCGGGGGGGCGGACTCAGCATCAGCTGCAGGAGACAGGGGCTGGATAAAGGCCAAGGACCCTTCCTAATTACGTTGAATGTTTTCAAATGTGACCCGTACGGTTAACATTTTATTCCACTCCGGAGTTTCCAACGATACTCCGTTCAAGCAAGGTCCCTTGATAAGTGAACTTGCCAAGGCGGTGATCAATAAAAGCTTCATATATCCATTTACTCAGATACCGATGGCAACAATATTGGTTATGCATTAAGGATTTAGCCGGAATTGGCTGATGAGCTTAGTTAAGGCAGCGAGTGCAGCCCACAGAGACACAAACAATCGAATCCTATACTGGCGACTGCTGAACGTATAGGAGGGTGGAGTGGAGCAGTTGCATGCTTGACAAGCAAGATGCCACAGTGTGACATTATCAGGGCGCCACACTAACACTTTTCACTGGTGGCAATAGCAATTATTCCATTTGCATAGCACTTTTCTTAAAATAAAATAAAAATCTGTAACAAAAGGTCAAACTAAGTGCTTCACAAATGTAGCTTAAAAGGCATTTAAAATCATAGAAACAACCAACAGACACATAATGTAAAATCAAAAAAATTGTTTTAAGGGACTCAAAATAAGTTACTGAATCAGCAGACTCAGCAAATTAGCATGTCATTATCTTAATAACTTTGTACAGATATGCAGGACCAGTTGAAGACTTGCAACTAAGTAAGGCACTTTATTAGGAACGCCCGTACACTTACTTATTCATGCGATTATAAAAATCAACCAATCGTGTGGCAGCAGGGCAATGCATAAAATCATGTAGATACCGGTAAGGAGCTTCAATGTTCACATCAGGATTGGGGGAAAAAAAGGGGTCTAAGTGACTTTGAGATGCATAAAACACCTTGTCTGGCACCAACAATCATTCCACAGTCAAACAGCTGATTTCCTGGGATTTTCACAGAAAACAGTCTCTAGAGTTTGCAGAGAATTCTACCCTTTTTGAATCCACGACAAGTAGAGTTTAATGCAGTTTTATTAAACTGTTTTTAAACTGTATATTTTTTGTATATAGTTTTATACATTTCATTCAAGAATTCATGTGCTGTTTCATTGGTGTTACCTATAATGGAAACCACATTAAATGTTCAATAAACATTTTTCTCATTACAACCTGAATAAAGTCAGAGTAGTGGAATGAAAAGGCCAAGAAAAATATTTGATTATTTACATCTTTTAATAGAATTGCACATTAAGCTAAATATTATGATGTCACAGTGCAGTTGAGCTTTGACCTTTTGGAGATAAAATGTCATCATTTTATCCAATTAGACATGTGTGAAATTGCCATAATTAGCCAATGAATTCTTAAGTTAAGGCCAAAAACGTCTTTTGTGAGGTCACAGCTATCTTGACCTTTGACCACCAAAATCGAATTAATACATCCTTGAGTCAAGGTGGACGTTGTGCCCTCAAGGCGTTCCTGAGATATCACGTTCAGGATAATGATGTGAGGTCACATGGCTGTTGCCGGCGCAGATGCATAAGAAAAAAACGTCCAGTGAGCAGCAGTTGTGCAGACAGAAACGCCTTGTTAATGAGAGACGTCAGAGGAGAATGGCCAGACTGTTCAAAGCTGACAAGAAGGTGACAGTAACGCAAATAACCACACCTTACAACAGTGGTATGCAGAAGAGCATCTCTGAACAAAAACATGTCAAACCAAAGTGGATAGGCTACAGCAGCCGAAGTCTAAAAAATAAGTTAATAAATACCTAATAAAGTGCTCACTGAGTGTACTCAATGTCCACAAAGCATTTAGGTCCCCAGAAAATCCAAAAACTGGTGCAGACATCTCCTTAATGAACTTATCAGAAATTCCAGTCATGTTTCACAAACCGTAGTTCAATTTTATGAAACTTATTTAACCAGTAAATCCCTTGGGATTGAAAATCTCTTTCCCGGGTCAATAAAGCAAATAGGACACAAGCAAAACACCATATTTCAAAATCCTTTATGAAGCATATATAAATCCTTTCCCTGGAGTGCTATCCATCCAGATTTGAGTTTAGTTATCGGTTGCAGATCAACCTGATGCAATGGACCGCAGGGTAAGTCCGTGTCAATTCAGCATCGTCACAGATTTTAATTAGATTTGTTATGCAGACTTGGCATTAAGGAACCCCTGGAACCGAAATTGCACTCAGGTTTTTAATCAGAGAGATGTGGGCCAACAAGGTTTGCTCTCATTAGCAGGACTCCATGACTTTGGTTCATCCATTACTGTAGGTTGTACAGAAATGGTTCTTTTATCTCTACATAGGTCTTCAGTAGATCTATCTTTTAGATGTACAGTACTGTGCAAAAGTCTTAGGCACCCGTATAACATTCTGTACAAATAAGATTCTTTCAAAAATAATTCACTGAAAGGTCCTAAATAAACGTACTATACATTTTACATTACATTTTAATCATTTGGCAGAATAGTTCAAAACTGAATCAAATCAATATTTTTTGTGACCACCCTTCGGCATTAAAACTGTATCACTTCTCTGAGATAGCCAACACTGTCCTGTAGTTCTATAAGACAATCGGCAGGGAGGTTGTTCGAAGCATGTTAGAGAACTTGCCACAGTGCTTCTGCAGACTTTTGGAAAAAGAATATTTGGAAATCTCAAATGTGTTCTTTTATACTAACACAAAAAGAAATATAAAATAAAGTCTAGGGTGCCTAAGACTTCTGCACAGTCCTGTATATCATGTTTACACCTGATCAGCAAAAAAAAAAAAAAAACCTATATTTTAAAATGGATTAGAATCTCGCCAAAATCAGGTTATAATCAACACCATCTTCAGAAAATTCAGTCTTGGATATTTAATTAAGGATATATCTGCAGTGACTCATCTATTTATTTGTATCATTACTTCCGAAAAATGTTGGAATGTTGTGTAGCACATCGTATCAATGGTTTTTGTTATTATAAGTTGAACAGATACCCCCACAAAACTGCATTAACAAAATTCAAATCATGTTCCCGAATGCCAAATCGCTGGGTGAAAGACGTAAATCAAACATCTTTTAATTTACTGTGTTAGATCGAAACAAGTGTGGGCAAAGTTATTTAACATGGGAATTAAAATCCCATGTCATCGAAAAATATTACGCCAATTTCAATTTGATTTGACTTAGCAACTTCGAGGTCTCGGGCCTGCTGGTCTTCCATTTTCCCTTTACCTGTGAGTGAGGTGTGAACAGTCTGGCCAATCAGTAGCACCAATTACCCACCTGACTCGGACCTCAACCTGAGCCACAAGGGGCAAAATGTAGCCTAAATTCTCAATATAATTATTATTCACATAACACTTCTCACCTGATCTCTAGTTTTTCAGCTACAGTGAAGCAAATAAATCAGTTACCAGTGGAGATAAAAAAAGGTCTGTGTTCACGCAAGCAATATTCACAGAAGTTAGAAGTTTAGAAGGCAACTTTTATGGGCAGGGCTCTCTTGGGAAACCGATTGAAAATACTACACCCAGAATGGCCAATTAAGCCACTGAACATCAAACAGAGTGCACTGAAACAGAGTACACAGTGCCAGACTAGGTACTGGCACTTCCTGCAGACTTGATAAATCGAGCGCAATTAAAACAAAGCTAATAATAAACTATCCTGCACCCAGCCCCCAGCGTTCTTGGATTGTCATAAGCAACGACCGCTTTTCCTTTGGCATACCTACCAAATGGTTCAGACTTCTGCTCCATCTGTTCCCATCATCCCGTGCAGGTAATATCATGATAAAGGGGCAGTTCATTATACTGCCACTTACCCAGAGTGCCATCCATCTACAGTAGTTTTGCTGAGATTTGATTGAATTTTCTAGATATCATACAGCTCACCCTAATCTTTTTTGGCTTCAAAAATGTATATTTAAAAAACTCAAATCGCAAAGACTTTCCAAATATAAAGCCACAAAAAATCACAAACATTCACAGAGCTTAATTTGGGCCCAGTTTCATGGAAAACTACTTCTGCTACCAAAGTACACAAACCATGAAAAAGTACTTGCTCCATTCTTGATTTCCTCCATTATTGCGACACTGAATGGTTTCAGCTATTTAGACAAAATTTAAATACCATTACATTATTTCCATAGCAGATAGACGCTCTTACAGAATACTGCCGTTGCATTGCCTCAGAGATCAGAGCTGTGTTTTTCACACTATCCATTCACACAGAAATTTACAGACGAAATTCAGGTTAAAGACCCCGGCTCAAGAGAACAACGCGGTTAAAAAAAAAACATGAGAATTGTGTCCGCAACCCTACTCCTATGCGGTTACTGCTGTGTCACACTGCGGTCTTACATGGCCAGGAGTGCGAGTCATTTGTCTGTCTGCCCTGCGATCAGCACACCGGCTTGTGATTCCCCTGAGCATAGCCCACGGCATTTCCAGCACCACATCTACAACCTCCCGGGCATTACTGCCGTTAGGCTCCTGAGCAAAGGCCTCCCAGGGGAATTAGCCTATAATCTGCTACTGTAATGCCGACAGATCGCTTACTCAATCCTACAGACAAAAGGGGCCGTGAAAATCACTTTGCCTGGAGATTATCTTCTGCAAAACACCCAACAGCTCTGCAATTTGCTCTCAGGTCTCTCAGGACAAGGATGCGGCCATTGAACGAGGCCTCTAGATGCTTCCCGTTGTCAGAGGTTAAAATATAAAGCCCTAACCACTGCCGTGAAAGGAGCATCCATTAGGCTGTGGGCCGCACCCAAAGTAGGTCCTTGTATGTTTTGTTTGTAGTGTAGCCTTGGAGTCACAGGAGTGGAAATTCAAGCGAATGTGGGAACAAGCCCAACTCTTTTGCTTGGACGGCCAGAGCACAGTCGTGACTGGTGAGACTGAGACGTGCAGAACAAAAAGTGAACAGGTACTCGTTTCTGCACAGGACTTTCGAGTGGGATTGTTAAGCCAATACTGGCCCAGCGTAAAATTACAAAGAACCAGGGGCTACGTTTCTGTACATAATTGAATCTGCGAGCACATATTGATCAGGCTCAGTAATCCAGTCCCTGCCGCTTAGTGCGACGTAAGAAGAGATTTACTGCAGTAAATGTCATTATACAAACTCCCTAACATTTATCATTAGTGCTAAATGCTTAGTTCCAAGTGCAGCCTTCCAGTTTTGGCTTATCACTGCAAACTGCAGGCTGAGTTGCTTTCAACCCTCACGAAGCAGAATATTTTCTGTAGTACTTCAAGCCAAAGCCCAGTTTTTAACTGCAGCTCGGCAATACAGGCAATGCAGCTGCAGGCTGGCAACAGCTGCCGGTTCCACGCTGCGAGCTGCGTGCTCATCACAGCTTGACCACATCCCTGCAAACCCCTGGCTCGATTTCAATGACACTTCAGTTGTTAGGCTTCAGGGATCAGGGCAGGTGACAGAAAACAAAAATAGCCAGCTGCGTTTAAAGGCAATGCAAGAAGCAGACACACCCCAAAACCTGAACACAGTCTTAAACACAGTCTTTACACCCCGAGCCATCTGTATCCACACATTACAAGATGGCGGAGAACACAAGGTGCATTCCGGGACAGATTTTCTCACCGTACATGCAGGCTTATGGGAGAGCAATGGGAAGCCTCCACACTCACTTAGTCCACAAATAGACCAGGATGCATTTTGTTTGTGGGAACACTCGGTAATTATACAATGATACGCGTCGAGCAGACAAACTAATGAATGTCATCAAGAGGAGCGTGGCAGATGACACAGTTCAGCTTTTCTCATTAACCCCTCCTATCGCAAAAGGTTCCTGGACCAACCCCCTGACACAGCGCTGTAATTACACCCCTGCAGACATAACTCCTACAATAAAACACTTTTATAGTCCAATCATTGAGACGCAATCCAAAGATCTGCCCCCAGCAATGTTCTTCCAGAACCTGTAACCATTTCCTCAAAGTTCCAACACTGCTTGAGTACAGAAGAGAGAGAAAAATATTTTCCATTGATTAATTTCTTGAT
This sequence comes from Conger conger, assembly GCF_963514075.1. Taxonomy (NCBI): domain Eukaryota; kingdom Metazoa; phylum Chordata; class Actinopteri; order Anguilliformes; family Congridae; genus Conger; species Conger conger. The sequence continues at coordinate 32,270,912 of NC_083773.1, read as the reverse complement.
TTTAGCCAGATGACATAATCTTATCTGATTTACAATACCATTGAGAAAGTGACCATAGTGAAAACAGAATATTTAATCTTAATTAGCAGGTCATTTTACACAGTCCCAGGTTAAAATGGCATCACAATTTAGACTTATTTCCAAGTTGTTAAATAGCTACAGCATTGAATTGGTGTTGGACAGCTTAAAAGGAGCAAAACATCAACCATTTTATTTATCCTCAGTTACAGGATACAAATTACAAAATGTAATGTGCTATGGCATCAGTCCCAAGGACACATGCATGGACACTTCAAGGCAAGGCTACAAAAAAGTACAAATATGTAAAACTGACATGGGGAAAGCAAAGCTGATATAATGATGTACAGAGCTACTAAAAACATGAAGTTTTAAATGGATTTCTTTCTTCCAAGGGCTTTAATCTTGAATTGTGTATGATCTGTTTTTAAATTAGATCAGTCTGAATTCCATTTGTGACTTTTCCCATGAAGATGGGTTATCAAAATTGACAATTGAGACAGTGCAAGCAAATACAGGCCTACAGGGGACATCAGCACTGAAAAGCCTAATTCTACAGCACTGCAACCCACTGTTAGTGCACTGAAACCAGGCTTCTGTTTCCCAAAGAAGCACCTTCGTCCATATGTACAGTCGAGGTATCACTATCAAACCTCCTGAACTATGCCCTCCAGTGACACTAGAGAATCATTCCACCCATTCATGGACTGAGAAATAAGCTGTCTGTTATGAGAAAGAAGACCGGAGATTTATGTGCCCATTCTTCAGAGTTGTCCCGAGCTGAACAGATTGAGAAAGGCGCTGGAGGGGCACCTTCACAGCTGAGCAAACAGCTTCCTAAAAAGAACATTTATTGATGACTACTGATCAGTACAGGGTCATTCTGTCTGTCATCAATCAGAATAATGGGCACTTTCAACCTCACCATTCCACAAATAGCTAGTTATGGTTTAAACCGGGATACAAACATCACGTGTCTCTTCACTCACTAAATAGTAGCTACTTATTTTAAGTCTTGTGACTTTAATGACACCCGAAGGCTCTTGATCACAAAAATGCATGCATTTTTTCTTTTATTTTTAAACACGCAACCTAACCGAACTAACAAACCAAAAACAAACCAAAAACATTAATACAAGCTGCCGCTTTGTAAAATTCATTCCACTTGTCCCACCCTTTGATTTCCATCCGTGGATTAGTTCCCCCTATTCATTATTGGGTGTTCAGACAAGCAGTGTTGTATGAGGTATACGGTCCTCATCGTCATCAAACTGTAATGAGTGATGTGTTAACTCAAATTCAGTTGGACATTATACCGAATTGTGTAATAATGGCCCAATTGGCGAGAAAATAATTCCCCAAGTTGAATTTTACAGAACTACTAAAAAAATGAAATGTTGAGCTTTCGAACCTTTCAAGGAAACCGTCCTTGGTTCGGTCGATTTTTCACGAGACTGTGGGTAGACCGTTAACTAGTACAGAAAGCCTGAAGAAACGACAGCCCAGCCCACCGCGTACACTGCAGCACGCTGAAAAATTACATTTGTGTTTGCAAATATAAGATTGCATTACAATACTGCTCCCTGAGGTACAGTATGAAGCATACAGAATGGCAGATGCTGTGTACACGTTACAAACGTTATCTGACTGCAGTATTATGCCGCATATTTCACAGGACCTGCAAGCTAGCTAAACTTTGACTGCAATGCATATGTTAGCTAACCAGCTTACATTTCAACAAAAATGTAAACGCCAACACAATTAGAAATAAATAGCTACCAACAAACCTACCAAAGGGTGCCAGAGCAGAGACAGTTACTTATATTAGAAAGTTCGCTAACTGTAAGCTCGAACGTTACTAGACTAATCATACCGAGGTTGAGCTCACCGGTAAACTCTGTAAAAGCAGATTTCGCCTGAAGGCTAGACGTCAACTGCAAGCTAGTTGAGCTTCAGTTGTACACTTTAAAATAAACCAAACGTTTCACTTTAAACGACACCACTTTCATGCAATGTCGTTCAACCGAGCAATATTTTATATGTATTTTGCATAACATAGCTGGCTACATGGAATATGTGAACTATATGAATTTTACTGTAACGCAAGTTAGCCAGCTAGCACTAATATGGCCCACTGCATTATTATGCAGGGGGCTAACATTTTTTCCCAGGAGTACGTGTACTCCTAAGTTGAAAAATCTAGGAGCACACTAATGCATCTCAATCAGTAGCTAGATGTGCTCCTAAATATTTTTTCCAGTTAACGCACATCTATTTTCAGGAGCAAGTGCTCCTAAAATGGGAGCACTGTAGAGACCTGTTATACAACTAACGTTAGCTACCAAATCACGACCTGACCGGTTAGCAATCAATAGGAAATAAAAGAACCGCTCAGGACTCAGGTGTCGATACCCAACGCGAGACAGCGATAGACAACATTGAACATGCCAGCTAATATCACGTCTAGTTCTATCATTACTTAGCCGAACGTCAGCTAAGTAACGACAGTTCAACTAGCTAGGTTTAGCTAGCTACCGCTAATATTGGCTTTGAACAGTTGACGTTCGTCAAATAAGTCAGCTTGACAGTTCCTAACGGTATGCAACCCGATTTCTGTCCATGCAAACGAAATCCGGCCATCCAGTTGGTTCCACTAAAGTGGCTGTCTATGCAGATGGAAAATGTGACCTTAGCTACCTTTATGGTATATAATAACGACATTTTTAAAATGAGTAGTAACAGTGAATTGCTCTTACCTGGAATGCGTTTTCTCTATAGCACGAAATTCCGGTACCTTTCTGTAACCCAGCAACGAACTCCCGACCCACGCCAACTCCACCTCGTTTTTACCGCTTTAGCGCTACTTTTGACACCCGCCCCTTTGTGACCGCTGATACTGTCATTGGGTAATGCCCTTCATGTTCACCACCAATGTTTAGCCGTAGAATCACTGGTTTCACTTCCTGTTACACTCTGCGGTCCACTAAAGTAGAGCCATACGTGATATACCAATGTACGGCCAGAGAGAGTTTTCCCATTGGTTGAAAGTACACCCAATTTCAGAACAGCACATGCTAACTGCTGGTTCAATTTTTTTGCCAACACAAATGCGATGATGCATAAAAGCGCCACTGGGTGAAGCCTGAACATGCCTGGGGACCCGGGAGGTCGGTGGTCCAAGCCCTGGTGCTCGGATTGCTCCGAGTGGAATGTACCCTGCTTAATCAACTGTAAGTCACTTTGGATAAAAGCGTCAGCTAAATAACCAATTATTATAGATGCTGCATAAAAGGCATTCACATGGCTGCAATGGCAACTTGGTTGTCCATGTTTTCAGTAACCTTAAACGACTGGTTTGAACAAAATCCAACATCCAGAGGAGCTCTCTTGGAGCAGCAGGGCTGGGAATCCCTAATAACTAACTGATCCAAAAGTGAACCCAGAAATTTTCAACAGGGGGTCTGCGGACCTCTGGGCGTCCTTGAAGGAACTGCAGTGGGACCCAGAATAGACTTGATATACAATGACTATATTGATTTTGGAAAATATTTCACAATATAAAACCTTTGAAAAATATAACCCTTTTAAATTATGGGAATCCCCTGGATGTCTTTCTGCCTGGGGGTCCTTGGATGAGAAGGGGTTGGGATTTAAGATTTAAACTTGAGAATATTTAGGAAACTACATTAAACCTACAAATTAAAATGGTCAGAGCCTATGTGTATGTAGCGTTCGCCACGCCGAGCAATGGGCCAAATAATGAAATGAGTAGACCTACGCAACGTGATCCCACTGACCTTGGACAGCGTTTTTCACTGTTTGCACAACGGGAACGTACAAATAAATGTAAAGAATTCATAAACTCATAAACTGCTCACTCACGGTAGCTTGCAAGCTAACTAGATATCTTGGCAGAACAACGTTAGAGTTTACCAACGTAAAATAGCAACAGCACTATCTGGAGCTTTTCATTCGATTGTGTGGATATTATCTTTATCTATCGTATTTCTTGACCGTTTTACAAAATAAATAACTCAAGACAGGTAGCGATATATTTTAATCACAGCTAAGGGGCGTTGCGCGGAGGGCCGAACAACGCCCCTTAGCTGTGATTAAAATTACAATATATCGCTGCCTGTAGTGAGTTATTGCTTGAATATTTGTAATTTATTGAAATCTGCAGCAATAGATTGTATTTGGGAAACTTCCCCTCAAATGTAATGTCTGGCATCCATTCAGCGAACAGTACTGCAATGAAACTGCACTGTGAAAAATGTGGCTTACTCAGCAGCCAATCAAAATTTATCTTCCAACACATTTTTAAACAAAATCACAGAACGCTTTCCAGTCAAGTGCAAAATGAAGTGCAAAAGAACACAACACCCCTTTTATTGCGCCAGATTAGTAAGAATAAGAAGGGCATGTTTATTTCAGGAAAGTGGCATGCACAAAACACCGGGCTAAATTCAATTTGCCCAGCATTTCCTAAAATAAAGGACTGTTCAATCAGAAAGATCAGACAGTGCTGAGCAACATCCTGTCGTTTCACAACATCTACCCTCATCGATGATATGACAGGTTAAATATTTCCTACTCTACCATCTGACTGGATGTGGCTATAGTGCGTTCTGATGAGCAGTAGGCGTAGCCTTGGGTGTGTGGGTGTGGCCTCAGTCTTTCAGCATAAGCGGGGCTTTGACTTGGGCGGCGACCTCCGCTCCCATGAGCTCCTCCACAATGGCCAGGGCGAATTCGAAGCTGGTCCCGGGGCCTCGGCTGGTGATGAGCTTACCGTCCTTCTGCACGCGGGCCTCAGAGTACGTATAGTGACCTGGAGCAGATGGGAGAGAGCGGGAGAGAGCGAGAGAGAGAGAGAGAGAGAGCGAGAGAGGGCGAGAGAAAGAGAGCGAGAGAGTGAGAGAGCGAGCGAGCGAGCGAGCGAGAGAGCGAGCGAGCGAGCGAGCGAGAGAGAGAGAGAGAGAGAGAGAGAGAGAGAGAGAGAGAGAGAGCGAGAGAGAGAGAGAGAATGTAGTGATTTTTATACACCACTTTTGCAAGTCACTCTTGAACAGAATCTGCAAAAAGTAAATGCAGTTTAAATGTTTACACAGTCTACTTAAGAACTCACTTGTTCCAACTTCCATTCAATTTCTTAACAATGCTGCTTGAGGCTGAAGTTTATGTAATAATTTTTATAGTGCCTTTAATACGGTGATCTTTTAGCATGTATTATTATGAGGTGTATGTATGTGTTATGTTATGGGATATGTGCAATACTGTTATGTAATTGTTGATGCTGTTATGGCTGAGGATGTATTGTTTGTTGTCATTGTGGCTGTCAAGGCATTCATGACGCATCGCAGAGTCCAAGACAAATTTCCCTGAGAGGGACAATAAAGTTCATCGTATCGTATCGTACTTGAGCAGAATGGAGTACATTTAACTAATTTTATTGTAACCAAGAAGACCGGGGACAAACTGGAATCTAATGGGGCCCTCAAAATGTGGAAAAAAATAACGTTTTGTATATTTCATAAATTCTCTTTGTATGACTTTTAGATAGATGAACCATCTATGTATGGCATACTGAAAGATGTAACATAGTATATTGTCATTATCCATCCATCCATTATCTTAACCCGCTTATCCTGAACAGGGTCACAGGGGGCTGGAGCCTATCCCAGCATACATTGGGCAAAAGGCAGGAATAAACCCTGGACAGGTCGCCAGTCCATCGCAGGGCACACACACCATTCATTCACACACTCATACCTATGGGCAACTTAGACTCTCCAATCAGCCTAACCTGCATGTCTTTGGACTGTGGGAGGAAACACGGGGAGAACATGCAAACTCCGCACAGAGAGGTCCTGGCCAACGGGGATTCGAACCCAGGACCTCCTTGCTGTGAGACATATATTGTCATTATAATTTTTTTAATTTTAAACAGTCAAAGTTGTTGTTCTCTAATGGATGCATGATACAAGGCTGATACACACTAGATATGCACTTGTGTTTTAACCAAAGTAGCAAATGATGTGGGGGTCCTCAGCCACAAGGTGCCAATTTATTTTTTTGGAATTTAAGTAATTATTAGCCAAAACTTCCACTATGGAAAGGACAGACATGCAGGTTCTCTCCTCCAGAGCATGTGAACGCCATTGACAATCACACAGAAATTCGCACACACACAGACCAGAGTCTGAGGAAGATGCAGTAACCAGGTAGACTCGCAGGAACCTGGTCAACCAGTGGGGGTGGGTGCAGGTGAGATGAGACACTGGGCGTCTCACTAGACTCATGAAGCAAAATTACCAAACAGATAACTGACACGATTAAAGCAGGCCTCAACAGTGGCGAGTGCTGATTGGCTGTGGATGACCTCCAGCATGCTATATGCTACTCCCAAGGGGGGGTGAAGCCTGAAAACGGGCCTTACCTCCAGTCATCATCCTGTCCTTGGCGCCGGGGTGGGTTGTAACGGTACTGCCGTAGGCAATGCCATGGGCCAAGAGGGCGGTGGGGCCTGGAACACAGGACACCTGGTCACTACAAGCAATCCGCCAGGTTTAAAAGCAGCACAGAAGAAGCACTTTCAATGCATTCAGTGCAGGCTCCATGCTCTCCGGTAAGCTCATAAACCCATTCATAAATATAGATCACGGGGATATTGATTGTGCTTCCGGGCTGTGGTAGTATCGAGTTTCTGTCCCAGAGGGAGCATCAGGCTGCCATTGAAGTGCAGCTATCTGCCGCCTTTTGTTCCAGGCCCTGGATTTGTCCTGAAGGGTGAGGAAGGCCGGGGTTGGGGAAAGAGGTTGGCAGGGCAGGGCAGGGTTGGGGAAGGTGGTTGGCAGGGCAGGGCAGGGCCACACAGGGTGAAGGACAGTGGCACAAAATGCAGGAAACGGAGTGCCTCACTCAGCCGACTGGTAACAACCCCCCTCCCCCTGCCTAAAACATTAAAACGAGCAAATGCTGGCACCTGCACAAGTCTCAATGTCTCCCTTTTTGTGCAGTTGAACTAAAACTGCAATGCAAAGTTCATTGCAAAAGAGTACATTGCAATAGTCAGCACCAATGTCCCCGTTTAGAAATGCACACATGGTGCTGTGGCCATGGAGACAGCTCCTCCCACTGCTAAAGATGTCATGTGCTTTATAGGACATCCTTTGCAGTGGTTCCGCACTGCTGATGTTCCACCTCCCCCCCCCCCCCCCACACCACACACACACACACACACAACAGCACTGTGGCTTCATTGTGTTAATGTGCTAAACTGCACTTCAGATATGTACGCCATTGTATCTATGTGAAAACATTCATCCACATCACAGTGCCCTTGGAAATTGGTTCATTGTGAAAGGCCGCCCCCTTGTGGCCAACCAACATTATTTTCAGTTGAAGAGCTGGTTTACCCAACTTCCACCAATAGATATGAGAAGGCTACAGGATAGTAGTATAAAGCTACTCATTCATTGGAGTACATACCAGGGTTACTCTGATCTGACTGCTGAGGCCAGAAGAACTGCTGACTCATTCATCCTCTTGAATCAAGGAGTACATTCCCAGCCAACCAGTCACATTAATCAAACATTAACCATCAAGTAGAAAAGAAAACCAGCATTACTGGCCTCCAGGGGGGATATGAATATTGAGGCGATATACAGAATCTGGACTGAACGATACTGTACATTATACTGTTTATGCAATATACTGAAGTTGAATTAAAAGGATTTTTGTGTGTGAGCCTTATGCTGAAGCTGAGCAAGCAATACCTGCACAGACGGCCGCTATCAGCCCTTTCCTGCCCTCCTGGTCATTCAGCACCTCCTTTACAGCAGAAGACTGCAGACAGACAGACAGACAGACACAGATCAAGGAACACTGACACACTGCATATGCCTATTAATATCACTTGCATTTAAATACAGAAGACTCCTGAGTCTAACTATACCTGTGCAATGGAACAATTGAGAGCCAAGTAAATGTCCATTTATAGCCTTACATAAAATGTAACGCACAGATGTGTTACACATCATTCCGACACACTGATCTGTTTAAATGGATAAATGCAGTTAAAGGCAACAATGTCCGTTCAAGCAGCAACAATATAGTTTGATGTACACACAAGAAAGTAGACTGCGCTCCTCTAATTACAGTAGCATAACATTTGAACCATGTGATGTCAAATGTGATCTTAAGAGTTTCACCTAATTTACAGAATCAGTGGCAGAGTAATTACTTTGCCTTTATGGTTGCATGTTTGTTGTGTCATTATATCATATCATTTGACAGGCAGCGAGTGTCATTACAGATAGGAGAAAGTGATGGAGCTCACCTCAGACAGGTTCTGTGCTCCCAAGGCTCCTCCAGGTAACAACACGACATCATATGGACCCTGTAAACAAAACACCTGGAAATTCTCACAATACAAAACCACACACATATGAACTCTATTGATGGCAGCAGCAGTATAGAAACTGAAATTTGGGGGGTTTTTTTTTTTTTTTTTTGTACACATAGAATCAGGAATTTACCCGTTTATGGGTGTTAAAGGGGCATAAAACTGACCTGTTTGCGGGCGTCCTCTAGGCTGGTGTCAGGGCAGATGTTAACATCGCGGCTGCATAGCACCGGCTCCTTCCCCGTCAACCCTGCCACAGTCACTGCGATCTACAGAAGAGTAGGAATGACATCTTCATCACAATAGACAAAAGTACATCCACTAAAATGGTTAAATAAGATGCTATTGTTGGGGGGGGGGGACGCATGACGGGTATTAAAATTAGATGCTCGGAGACATCAAGGGACATAAACATTGAACACAGAAAGGAAGCTAATTTGCGAAGTTCTCCGCGTATATGAATCATTTACTGGAACGTTGCTGACCATTTACAGTCGTAGTGGCTGCGCACTTTGACATTTGCAGTGGCCTGCATCTCATATTTCAAGTCAACGGGGTAGCCTTATATCTCCCTGTCTAACAGATAAGGTCAGCTACCATTTCATAAGGCGTTTGCTCACTCATATAGTAAATTGTGGTACAAATTGTTTATGTAGCCAGCTAGTCATCTTGTCAAATTAGTATTAGCAGCAACGCCAATGAACTGAGTGCTGCATGGTGCTGCGTATGCTTTCTTCTGCGTAGCTAGCGAGGCAATAAAGTAGCTATGATTTAAACATTTCTTAAGTCACTGCTGTGCTTCTCTGATTTTCAAATGCACATTACTATTGTTTTTGTTTTGAATTGCTTGCACTTTTGATGAATAGAAAGCCACATGGCTTCACTGAATCGAGCTAGCCAGTTAACAGAACTACCTCCCCAGACTGCTGTAGCTATATTCAGAAGAGTGCGTCTTTCAATAAAAAGACATCGGTATTGAGTTTTAATAATCTGTAAAGCTAACGTTAATCACTAAAGTTATATTTGAATGGGATATTTTCACTATTAACAGCAGGCAACTAGGTAGGTCAGCAACGCAGTTAGCACCAGCTAGCAAACTTCTTAAATCTGATCGACTTTTCACAGAGCATCAGCAAGACCGTTAATCATGTGGCTGATCGTTTTACACACCCCAGCCCTGCGCATGACGTCCACCGGTATGACCGTCTCCATCTCTTCTGCACCCTTGGCTAAAATGACCAACGCTCGCTTCCCAGCCATGATTGTGAGAATAGTACCACGGACACAGGCCTAAACGGTGACAGACAAATCGTGTACCGAGCACCGTCTGTTATGCAGTCAAGCCGGAGTGTGCACACCCCCAAACAACTACGGCAAACGCATGCGAACAAAACATGTAGAACGTCCCACTCAAGCGGCATTTAAGCCTACTTTTAGCCGGGTTTCGAATCGAGGTAGGCGTACACACACAGTTAGACTGAATTATACTGCATTTAAATTAAGTGTTAAATTATGTATGTTTATTTGAATTCTTTTAAAATATAGCTGGATATTCTAATTCATTTCTTGCTCACGTCAAGCCTTCTTACTCAGTTTAATAAGTTGCGTTAACCATCTGTGTCAGCAGAGGGAGCAATAGGCCTTGTAGTTGTAAGAGCAGTTATCCGCCTTTACAGTAGATGGTAACAAAATATACTCGCTGCTCATGCAATCAAAATAAAAAGGCACGGGTTAAGATGACATCCATTTAGTTTTATGGAAGGACAGCAATGTATAGCAGCTGATTTTTTTAAGTAGCCAGCCATTCGCCTAATGCATGGGTAGGCCTGCCACAGTGATGTTTTCAAACTACTCTTTCACATAATTCCAGAGGGTTCTGCTTTTGTGAGGCCCAATGTGTATACTGTCTCTCATTTTTACCTTAAAGGTTGGCAGTCCCTCTAGTCTTTTGTTTGTAAACTAGTGTTCCAATGGGGTTGCAGTGTGTTATGCTATAATGAAAATGTAGGTTTTGTTCAGATCTCACCTGGTGCTTTCGTCAGGCTTGCTGGAATTTATGTGAAAGCCTCATATCTTCAAAACATCAGAGACAAGAAAGAAAATAGATTCTGGTGTTGGCCAGATTACAATGATGTGTGCAATGTAAATAGTGATGAACCAAAGGGTGTTATAATAGACTTAATCTAGTAATTTTAAGGTGGTAGCAGATGCGTGCATTTAAATGATATCTCCATGGTCTGATACGAATGATAAGAATGTGGATTATACAATTATTTCCCGTTATTTTCCTGTTAAAAGTGAAAAATGATTTATTCCTATAAAAGAAGCTTAGTTTTGTTCTGGCCTACATCAATTTTTAAAACAAAGTTGAGCATAACCAGATTCCTCGATACATGTAGGAGGGAACTTGATCAGTTTGAAGGCCATTTAGGTGGCGTATAGAGTTCCAGGCCTGTATGGCAATTATTGTGGGCCCTAAATAATTGTATACCTGCATTTGTGTATCTGCATTTCGAACAAGTATTTTGGTTTATATGGTGACTGCATTTTGCACTGCGTTAAAAGTGATATAAACTATTAACTGAAGAGAGAGCAAAGGGCAAGAGGCAGGAATACACCCTGGACAGGTCGCCAGTCCATTCTCTTAGACATTCATAGGTAATTGCAATTGAATTATCCTACTGCCTGTCTTTGGACTGTGGGAGGAAACCGGTGTACCTGGCAGAAAACTTGTCACATTACATTACATTATTGGCATTTGGCAGATGTTCTTACCCAGAGCGACGTACAGTTGATTAGACTAAGCAGGAGACAATCCCCCCCTGGAGCAATGCAGGGTTAAGGGCCTTGCTCAAGGGCCCAACGGCTGTGCGGATCTTATTGTGGCTACACCGGGATTAGAACCACCAACCTTGCGTGTCCCAGTCATTTACCTTAACCACTACGCTGCAGGCCGCCCTGTCACCCCTCCTCATTGGGATTCGAACTTGGTTCCGTCTCGCTCTGACGCGACAGTGCTATTCACTGCACCGCCGTGGTGTCCTTTTCAGCATCTTTTTTGAACCTATTTCCTTTGTGGACGATCATGAAATATAATGGAATGTCTTCAATATCCTCCCAAGAGCCTGATCGCTGAGGAAGGGGTTGTGCGCACTGAAAACACAAGGTCATACCGTTAGCCCGTCGACTGACACGCCCTGTTTTTCCACATGCTGATAGGTCCTGATGAAGGACACTGCACTGTGAAGGCACACAACTTGCTCAGATCAACGTGCAAACATGCACAATGGCTCTTCCCATTATGTGGCTTAGTTCCCCACCTCTGTCTGTAGCTGTGGTCTGCAGAAATAGGCTGCTGTTGTCTATTGCAATCTCCTCACAAAACATCCTGGTACTGAAGGTCCTCAATCATTACATAAGCCAGGGGTTACAGCTGGTTTTACAAGATCATCACTAACCAGCCACATGTCAGGCATGCCGCATTCAGAAAGCCTTTACAGTACATATGTCTGGTGACAACCGTGCACCGAAATGAAATATGTACGTACAGCTTGTCTGCTTCCAGTTAGTGGTCTGTGAACTGCATTCTTGGATAGGAGGCCACACCAGCTGTTTCTGACGTGTCCACAAATCACCACAGACACCTCCAGAGCACCTCTCAGTGTGACACCACACTGTCTGTGGATGTAGGTCCTGTTCACTTAACCACGATCGAATGTTTTAAAAACATGAAAAATGCAGGAAACCGCAACAAGGGATATGAACATGTGTCAGACCTAGTTCTGCCACTTGGTAGAACGGCAATTATTTATTCGCCAATTTCCTTTTTTTTTAGCTGGTGTGATTGTCTGCAATTCAGTTTTTTTCTGTCAGCTTACAGATCATCATTTTGATAAAAAATTTTTGGAAGTGAAAGACCCTGAAAATTCCATGAGCTGTATGGATGGCTCATCACGATTTCCCCAGAGTGTCTTAGCAACCATCCCCCACCACGCCCCCTTTTTCCCAGAGGGCGGGGCTTGTGCAGAAGAGGTTTTATCTTGCCCAAAACAGAGGTCTGCTCAGAGCCCTGAAGGGCCTCCCGAACTCACCAAAAGAGCGCTCTGCAATGCAGGACAGGGAAGGCACAGACACAAGACATCAGAGAATTCCATAAATTCCTATTTGTCACTTGGTAATCCTGTTACCACTGGTGTGAATGTGAAATGGTGTAAACATGAAAATTAAGTATTTGTGCACGCACCGGCCCCTGTACCACAGAGATATACTGTGGGCTGCCTTTCCCAGTTACACACAGCTTTTTTGGTTTTCAGGAGGAGATTAAAGCATTTTAAATGTTTCTAAAAATAAAATAAAACTATTTCTTTGTTGCACTTTGCAAGTGCTTTGATAAAGTTGGATGTGTGTTCCATAAATTCCAAAGCTACATCGTCTCAAAGCCACCTCCTGAGACTGCTGCCAGTCCCCGTTTCCACAGATTCTGAAAATGTCCATTTCAGGTATGTTGAAAGATTGAAAAAGCAATAAGTGCTTCTGTGGTTTTTTCATTTCTTTCTTCATGGTTAAATCTGATAGAATGGCTGAAGAAACAGTGATCATTATCATATCAGAACATTGTCCCACAACAGTTTTACTTTATTATTCCATGGTGGATGGTGAGTGTAAGAGCAAAGAAAAGGCAAACATGAACTATGGTGGTTGGGAACATCGTCACCAGCATCATACTAAGTTACCGCACGTTTCCACTAGATGGTGCTAGCTTGATAATATCAACGTTCAGCAAGGAAAGACGTGAAAGGTTTGTTTTCGTCTGGCATGTACAAAGGCATGATGTTTTTCACGGTGCCAATAATTCATGCTTCGGAATTATTGGCACCCGTAATATAATAAGGGTGCGTATGATAAAAAAAGACTGCATATGATTAAAAAACACATAATATCGATATGTTATGTTCAAGCATATCGGAAAACTATATAAAGTACTTTTATTTCAATATATTTACTTTCATGTTTCAATGTTTTTGTATCAAGTAATCTATTTCTTTCTGAAAACCACAGTTATTGTAGATAAAATAAAACAAAGGGAAAAATTTGGAAACTAAAACACAGTGGGACAATCACTCCAAACATACATCAAAATCCACTCACAAATGGTTAAGTGAAAACAAGATCCATGTTCTGTTAAGTCATATTAAAAGTCTGTGGTCTGAACTGAAGAGGGGGGTCAATAACACAAACCCAGTGATATCAATTATTCTGAAATGGAGGATGGCCAAAAAATCCCCCGATATGTCTCTAACCAAATTATGGGAAAATACATATGCCTATCATCTTTCCCAGGGGTTGTTGCACGAAGTATTAAATAAGGGTGCCAATAATTGTGAAACCTGTTTTTTGGAGAAATCCTTTTTTTATTTGAAAAAACGTTAGACCTTGGTTGATTCCATTGAATCATTAATAAAGCACACTACAAGTTATGCACGCACACACACAACACACACATAGTAGTTAGTCTTCTCCATTTCTACCCAGCTTTAAATGTTTCTATTATTTATTCATTTAGAAGGGGAAATGGCTCACTCTGGCGTCCATAAAATTCAAACTGTAAAGGATTTTCAAAGAATTACCCTTTAGAAAACTGCAAAGCAGGCATGTCAGCAACTCAAGAAAGTTAACAGTATATGCAGGAGAAGGTTGGAATAGGTGTGTCATTTTTTAAGGCTTGAAGTGTAATTTCTTACAATTATATACAAATGCACTGCCCATATCTGAATTAAGAATCTCTTTAAACTATTTCCAGATTGTAGCTTTCACTTAAAAAAAAAGACGCAGGCGATATTCTTCCAATTTGCGATTTGAGATGTAGGGTCTACTGTCCTGCGCAGATAAGAGCGGCAATATGTGTGCACTTCGCCGGACTGAAATTAGACTCTGGCAAACGCTTAGCTGCCTCTTCTTCAGCACAGTGGGTGACTGAATCTAAAATGGAATGCTTTGATTTCAGTTCTTTAATGTCCCAGTCTGTCTGACATCAGAGGGGTGACATTTTGGCAGCACCATCTGAATCCAACAGTAGGCGTTCAGCTCTGATAAATCAATTATCCATATGTATCTAACTGGAATGCTACAATGCACAGGCTCATGACCTAGACTATCTGGCCCAAAATTACACCTTTTTTCTATGCTATTTTATTTTGCTGTTTATAATATATTGCATATATTACATAAGTATTGTTATTTTTGTTTTTGCTGTTGTAATTGTCATTGACAAAGTTTTTCTAGGCATTTTGACAGAAGCTTGCTGCTGACACCATTAAACTTAAATTTTGTAGCTCAGAGATGCAGTGCCAAGCAGCATTGAAAATAAACGGTGAAGAAAACTTACAAAGGAGTTTTGATTCTTTACTGTATAATTAAGTCTGACATTAATTGGGCAGTCTATTATTGTGGCAGTAATATGTAGTACTTTGGATGGAAACTAATACACTCTTAATTGTGTGTGTGAATAAAATATAGGTTTTGATTGCCGAGAGAACACAGAGAAGGCTTAATTTGAAAAAGGAAAATGCCCATAATGGTTTTATTTATTTATGCTTATAATACAACTCACAGAATAGTTTTAATTGTTAAATGTAATCAGCCAACTTGTAGAATTTTAACTGGGTAACACTATTTATAGGGTTTGATATTTGAGTCTGAGGTAAGCCTCAATTATTAACTTTGGGAGTTAATGCCATGTGATCGCATAACTCAATTGACACAAACAAACACTGAAGGAATGAAGACGTGCTGCTTCGTTTCCAGTAAAAACTGAATTGCCGGCCACATGGTGCCTTGGGTCTGCCAAGTCAAATGAAGCTCTGAAGAAGTGCAGTGCTTCAGTTTGTTTAAATCTGAACTGACATTCTTCCCTCTAAGGAGAGTGTAAATTGATGTTTCACCAATCGGCCGGTGAATGTTCTGCCCCTGCCCTGGCCGTTCCCCAAACATGTGGCACAGGTCACTGTGAGACGCAATGCTTCTGTAGCCTCACAGATAAACCTCACAATCATTTAAATACGCACAAGACTGCCAGTAAGTATTGATCATCAGCAGAGGGAATTTCATTAGATTTTCCGTTATGAAAAGATTTTGTCTTTTTGCATTTCAATTTCCCAATTTCATATGTGAATTTAAGAAAATGCCACATGTGAACTGGACATTTTGAATGGATTTTCATTCACATGTGAAAATATAACATGACTTTAAATAGCATAGGTTACCTCTCCTCACTCATCTTATGAGTGGGATATTAATGCCAGAGTGAATATCTGAAGTGAACTCTGTACTCAACACAAGAAGGAATGCTGTCTGAGACGCTGCAAGTTGGTCTCAGAATCAGCATTAGTGTGGATCAGTAGTTACAGAGATATTTACAAGGCAATTACACATTCTTGCAATAGAAAGTGCAAAAGGCCATCATGAAGTCATCCATAAAACCTTTTAGATTTCAAAATTGCTTGTAAAACAGGAAAAGGCTGGGATCATAGAAGCGGACCCTGAAGGATTTTCTGGTGCGAGTCGCAGATTGACTAACAAGCAATTTTTTCCAAGAAGGAATGGCTTTGAGGTCTACAACAGCAAAGAATTAGGTTGACATTTCTTAGGACAGGAATTCTGTGTGAGACAGATCAATAGCAGATTGTCCCAAATACTGTCATCTACACAGTTGTTTGCTACCAGCGTTGTTACTCCCTCCACAGTCCATGTGGGGCTGTAGAAAGGTGAATTTGTGGGGCTGGCTCTGGGTGAGTGCTATGAAATTGACTGAACATGCTTGATGGAGAGCTGCCACTGCACATTCACACACTACAGCCAATTGTGCTCTCACTGCTGCCCCCAGCCTTATAGCTTTACATCCCATTCCGTGCTTCAGATTCTCTGTGTGCCTTTTAAAATGACTGATACTCACACCTTCATTTACACCCTCCTGTGTCAAAATCTCTGTTACATGCTAACCCCTCATCCTTCCACATATACCCCCAGATGCATCCAGAGATGGCAGCAGGCCAGATTCGGCTGGCAGAGACAGGGCCTAGTTTTGTGGGAGGCACGGTCCAGCTCTGTGGGAGGTGCGGCTTAACTGCGTGGAAAGCTGGGCTTAGCCATGTAGAAAGGTAGGCTAACCTGTGGTTGAGGAGAGACATAATGTAGCTTTGTGAAAGGTCGGGCTTCACTTTAGGTGATGCCTGTGAGAAAACAGTCCCACTGTACATATTTACAGAGGATGCCAGTTTATTTATGAAAATATATAATTTGTGTGAAATTTTTTTAAAGCAGATATGACATACATAATACATAACAACACACGCAGGTAGGCCCAGCATCTGAGGTCATCATGACATACACAGTCTCATATATACATTGTATGTGTGTGTCTGCATATTAGTGTGCATGTGTGTGTGAGTGTGTGCAATCTGAAGTTTTAGCGATTCACCTGTGTGTGATTGTGTGTGAGCTCATTGGCCCTGAGACCCGTGGGAACTATCCAACGACCCGCCAGTGCTTCAGCACTGACACAATCCTGGAAATGACACACCAAACAGCCTGCTGCACCCTGGAAAATCAATTATTTGGCCCCAGTGCATGACACAGTCCATTTAAAGAGCACCAGGTGAAGTCAGGCCCATCGAGGGGAGTAACACTGATGGCCTCCCTCCAGCTGCCACTCACTCACAGGGCCCTCTGTCACCCCCATCAAACCCCTGTCCGCTGGCACCCAGCTGCCTCTCCGCACATGATGGGTCCGATGATAGCCGATTACCAAAGCCTATCTATTCATTTCCCCCCCTAATCATGACAATGAGGGAGACAGTGCTTAACAGCTGTGAAATGGCAGGCTGCCTTTGGGATGTGAGGCTGTTAGAGAGCTGTGGGTAGGAGGCCAGGGGGCTCCATACACTACAGCTCAAAGGCTTGGCCAGTGAGAGACCAGCAGGAGAATTTACCTGGGTTTGTGTGTATGTCCGTGAGTGTGCTAGTGCGTGTGTATGTGTGTCTGTGTGTGCAAGTGCATGTGAGTGCACGTGTGTGAGTGTGTGTGTGCGTGCATATGTGTGTGTGTCCTTGTGTACCACCGCCTGGGTTAATAAGAGTCAGAGTAAAGAGGTGGCAAGATACTGCAGAGACTCTGACTACTTTTCCAGTTTAATAGGATTTCGATTTAAACTATTGAAGGCCATTAATTACTCAACAAGGGTATTTAGGTACTACATGTCCACAGAAGTTTAAATTCACAGAGAAATCAATCATAAATGTACTTTTCAAAAGATCCTCAAACAAAATACGTTAAGCTGTGATCTTTAAGAACAAGGTATCCTGGCCTTCTGTAAAACTGTCCGCATGGTCCTGAATGACTCGCATGCAGCAATATGGCATTCCTGGGCACCAAGGCATCCCAGTAAAAGCCTTGGTACAATCCAGCACTCAGTGTGATTGTTCTTTTTATGCATATCTTTCTTGTATCATTATAACATAAATATTCATCATTTATATCATCATTTATATCACACAGTATTTAGGTACATTCATATTTGTCACTAATTTGGTCACTTTATGCTGCTGACTCTGCCCTGTGTGGCTTTTCCTACTCTGACTGTGGAGAGTCTCCAGCCTGCAGGGACCTTCTTCCCCCTCCTCCCCTGTGGAGTGTCAGCTGGTGGAGGTCACGGCAGAAGGAGCAGAGGCCCTGGTAGGACATAATGGCTGTGGATGTGTGAATATTGGTTTCGCAGAGCCGGGGGACGAGGGCAGGCCGGGGAGCGGCCGCGCAGCGGAGGGCCGGACCCAGGGCACCGCTGCGAGCGCCTGGGCTGGGAAATAGATTCCCTATTCCGTGTCACATCTGATTTCTGGAGGTGCTCTGCGGCAGGTAAGTGTCATTAGTAACACTTTAAGGGGGTAATAAGCCTTCTCATTTACCCACTGCCACTCAAGAATGCGCAATAAGCTCCCCCCCCCCCCCCCCCCCCCACAGCTGTGTCACCCAGCCAGGAGCCCAGGACCGGGGAGCCGGGAGCGGGTCTTCCCAGGAGCCCAGGAGAGGGTGTGGGGCAGTAGGGGTTTTGGGGGGGATGTTAGGGGTAGACTAGCTGGGACGCGGACAGAAGATATTACGGACAGAAAGCAGAATAATTCTAAGCCCCCACCCCCCCTCCACACATCCTTTTCTGCCTGCTCCTGCAGCACTTGGCTAAACCTGTATTTATAGACCCCTTTCAATCCCAATCTCTTATTCACAAATCTGACAGTCTCACTTTAGAAATGTATCACTCCAAAATACTTAGGCCCCCAGGGTGTTAAAAATGCAGGGTGTTAAGGAAATCCTTGGAGCTGCAGAGAAATGTGTGTATCTCTGTGTTTGTTATTTATCCTTAGACTTTTGTGTTTTATACAGAAAATCAGCATGCAGTAAGACTACTGTAGCATTGTTATCTTCAGCTGATGGATTCTAGTTTAAAGCTTATTTGAAAGGTTATGGTTTCTCCAAAGTCTGTAAGGTCTCATCTTTTTTTTGATGATTTCAGATAATTCATGCTGGCTTGGTGGGAAGCAGTCTGTCCTCAAATTTCCAAAACTAACTAAATGTAATGTCTCTAGTTGACAGTCCCCAGCTCTTCCCTTTCAACATCTGCTTCAAGTGTTGATAGGCATGAACAAATGAGCAAAACCAGCAGTGACATCTGTCAAATAATGTTTGTTTGATTTTCCCAGATGTCTAGGTAGCTATATCTATCTGCTCAGCCAGATAACTATCAATCTTTGTAGGCTCGACTAGTATGCTAGCTAGCTAAATCATAAATGTAATTATGTATCGTTTGCAAAATGCAGCTGCCCTCACACCCTCAGGGTGTCATTTTAGAAAGCGTTGCCATAAGATCAGTTTCAGTGACACTGTGTTGGTTATCTAGTCACACACTTTCCTTTCTATTGAGGTGAAGTTGAGAAATTTTCCAGAACTTCAGATCCCACTCACAAATATTCATGTCTTTTATTCAAAGGGAGTCAATATTCACAAATTTGTGTTGATGGGCGGAACAGAGGTAAAAGAAAGATGAGGGTGGGATGAAACTGGAACAGATAAGGGGAGGCCTATATATGATTCTCTGATAAGGAGCAGCAATTTGTTTTTCAGAGATAACTCTAGGGGCTGCTGGGTTGAGCAGCAAAAAAAAAAAAAATCACCATTTGTTTTTCTTCTCTTTTTCTTTTTTTATCTTTATCTTGCCTATAGAAGTGTTTTTAATCTCTACCGATTTTCTCTCTTTTTCATGTTTTCCCACCATGAGGTGAGATTGCATGCCCGCAGAAGGCAGAGTAACATGTTCTGAAGCTAAAGACAAAATACAAATATTTGAAAATTTATTTCACGGTCATTATGTCAGGTTTCATGGCCCGGGCACAATATCACGCTTATGCCTGGATCCCTTAATTTGTATAGAAATTGTAATCATTTGTTCATTTCAAGGTTAAAATTGCATTTTTTAATTTAAATTGTATCCTGCATGATAGGCTATTATGGAGAGAAATTGTCTCTGTGTACGGAGAGCTATGCCCAGGCGTCACGCGTATTAGGGCCCACTCTCATTCAGAAAGTATTTCTGCGTGCATCTCCTCAGCACACAGGCCCTGCTCTGTTATTTACCACAATCACAGTTTATACTTTTTATCACATTATTTAGCCCTCACAGTTTACATTCAAAAATAAAGAAAGGCTTCACAGCATTATTTATCGTGTCTTATTTTTTTATGTTTATCTTCATCATTAGCAACCACTCTAAAAATAATTCACTGCTTCTACTCAAATTAAGGCAAAACAATTGCAATGAGGTTCATGAGTAATTTCTACTCTACATTAAATACGCCTAATATGTTTATAGTCTATATAGTATGAAAGCTTAATTACATGAAACATACTGTGCAACCTTTATTTAGTAAAGCTCTTGTCCATTACTAAATACAATGATGATTGTTTTCCTTTCTCATGCTCTATGGTCTGGTACAGGGAATAGCGATATCTTGAGGGTGTGTTAAAGAAGTTAGAAGTTCCAATTTTTACTTTGTGTACAAATATATTTTTGGGACCGGCCATGCCCTGTATATTGCTGTTACCCTGCAGATTAGAGACCTGCAAATGATGCAACTAAACCCATTAAACCATATTAAACATCAGCACAGTAAACGTTAACTGGCTTAAATCTCACAAATAGAGGCTTTAGCTGACTCACCAATGTGCTGCCTTTCTGGAAGCGGAAGAGAGAATAATAGGCAGTTGCATCACATATGGTAAGAGCATGTGTGAGCCATCTGTGAGGAGTTTAACTCAATGCTAGTGACACATCCTCAGGTGTCCACTGCCCTGGAACAGTCATGGAGCCATGCATTTGGTTACTCAGTCCATTTATATTCAATTAATATTTAATATGTGCAATTGAGTGACGCACTGTATGTGTGGTTTTACAATGCTACTGTACGTCTGTATGCTTTTCCCTACATTGAGTTTATATGGTCAGATTCTGAAGGGCTCACTACAGATAATATGTATTTTGCTCTTAAATTTTTTCTGAGTATACTATACACCTGGTGTACACCTGGCTGAAGCAGGGGTGGGTGGGGGATTGAGGCCTTGTTGAACAGCATGAATGACCTCCTACTGAGGAGTGGAGCTGAACTCCCTTCTGCTTCCTTTGGGCTTTTCTGTAGCTGTGGAGCATGTTGTCCTGCAAGGGAGTCACAGTCACAGGGCCAAATGAGAATCTGAGAGTCAAGTGTAGGTCATAGTCACAGAGTCCTAGGGTCAGTTATTTATGTTGGTGTGGATGATTGTTGACGTTGGTAGAACGCGACCACACTGGAACTGAGCACATGTAAGCGCTCTCTGACTGTGAGGAAAGACAAACAGAAACATAGGGGAGCCATAGTCTCAGGCGGGTTTAGAGTTTTAATGGATAACAGTTATGCCAGTGTTACAGTTACACCACCAACAGGCCGAAGGCAGTAAATAGCAGTGAAAGTCCCCACTACTCTAAAACTCCAAAGAGCAGAATAAATTAGACCATGGTAATATACATACATGCGAAACAGAAAAGTCATTAAATAAAACACGGACACGACAAATCAACAGATTTAGGATGAAGAGGGGTGTGGGGGTATTGGCCATACAGTATGTCCAGAAAAACACATTCAAACGTGTAAAAATATCAGTATGGGACAACAATGCGTTTGATATCTGTGCATTTCCAAATAAGGTATTTTGGTTGCAATCATTTTATTCCAGAAAAACTAAAGAGAGGCCCCAAATTTTCAGAATGTGTGGACACACTATTTAAGAATACACAGAATACATTTAAAAACGTGTGTGCTGTTGCTGCATCCACAGTGAAACCAGGTTCAGAAAGTCCAACCTGTCACACAGAGCAGGCCTTGGAGATGAAAATGTAGATGTGAATTCAGACCAGCCTCAAAGTGAATCAGATCAGCCTCAAAGTGAATTCAGATCAGCCTCAAAGTAAATCAGATCAGCCTCAAAGTGAATTCAGACCAGCCTCAAAGTGAATCAGATCAGCCTCAAAGTGAATTCAGATCAGCCTCAAAGTAAATCAGATCAACCTCAAAGTGAATTCAGATCAGACTCAAAGTGAATGGCCCCTTTCCCTCACTGACTGGATCTCTTTCCTCAGGTACAGTCTCTCGGGTAGAGAAATCACTCTGCAATTACTGCTCATCAGCATTCTCTTCTGTAACCCCCCAAAATAAATTGTTTTGTTAAATAAACTCAATGTAAGGAAACCAAAATTTAAAAGAGAAATATGAGACAAAGCAACAGAATTTATAAGACAAAAAAGACTGCTACAGGCCACCAGCTTACTCCAGCAATGCCAGCTGTCACTTTTAATATACAATACAACCTTCATAAATAAGAAAAATAAAAATCAATCCTGTCTGCTGTGGAATTTGTCTATGGACGGTTCAATAAATTGTGAGTTGTTCACTGAAATCAAAAGTTGAATGAATAACCTGGGTATTGGAGTTTGCCAGGAAGGGCCTTTTTCTTCCCATTTTTAATGCTCGATCATATCTATCAGCTTCATTGCCACAACCTTTGATATCACTTAGGGCTGATGAGCATGTGCCCTACTCCAAAGCATGTGAACATCAGATGCCTTTTCAGAAAAGACCTTTTCAGAAGACACCTTTTCTCCCACAGCACATTGTAATTCCATTTGCATAATCAGAATCAGAGCAAATAAAAACCAGCAATCATGACAGAGCCGGAATGTTCTGGAATGCAGGTTGGACCAGAGATGAGGCGGGCAGCCTGTAACCAGGTAGGAACCTGCTTTAAATGATCATCTCATTGTCTGTGAAAACATTGGGATGAATACAAGAATGATGACAACATGCTGCCCTTCATGTAAGCTGGCAGACTGGAGATTGTTTGATGGATTTTCAGGAGGAATGATGAGATTTACAGTATGGACATAGGTGATTAAGGATACTGTCTGTCAATTTTATTTTCTATCTCTTTCTCTCTCAAGTATGCAAATCAGTATATCTATTCAATCTTTATTTAAAAAAAGGGGCAAAAGGAGGGAGTGTGGCCAACTGAGATCAATCCACCATGCTAGACTTCTTGTGGACTTACAATGTGAAGTTGAAGAACAGAAGGTAAAATGTATTGTGTCAAATGTATTAAAGAGATGCTGGTGCACAGTGAGTTTTGGGCATGAAAGCAAGCTGGCCCCCGATAAATCCTCCCAGGGTCGCCACAACCACTCCCTCCTTCTCAGCCTCAATCTAGAAACTGAAATACTAATTATTATCAAAACAAAGACAATAAAAATCATGGTAATAGTCGTGCCAATTGCTAATAGACTCTATAAAGAGTGGACCCACAGTGAAGAACAGCAGCAGGAAGTTACCAAGTGTGCTGGCTTTGGGCGGAGTTAAGCTGAACTGTTCCTGTTGGTCGAGGCCTGCGCCTTACGTGCCTTGATTGGTTGATTGGTTCTTTGTGTGGTAAGGGAGGAGCGGCCCAGGTGGAGAGAAAAGTGGTGGATCTACTGTTGAAATGATGAATTAACAACAAAAAAAACATACTAAATGTCAAGTGCAGAATTACTTGAGTTCCATTGTGAGTAGTATGTCCTGCTCTCCCTCAGCTCTCGCTTTCATACATGCTCAGTATCTGAGGCTCTGCAGGATGCTACAGGGCTGGGGTGTAGGTGTTGGGGACTGGGCATGCTGGCAGGGGTGGTCAGTACGCCTGTCCTGTCTCCACCTGCAGCAGTCCCAGCACGGCTGAGTGGTCTCCCAGCTTCATCCGCCTCTGTGTGGACAGACTCACGTTCTTGGCCAGGTAGTCCACCGCTGCTGAATTCCAAACACACGCACACAAGCGCACACACACACACACACACACACACACACACACACACACACACACACAAAATACCATGAGTGCCATGGGTCACAACATAGTAGGCATAAATTCAATGAGGCGTATACAAGTACAACACACAACCCCTCTATCTCACCATTTCCCTCTATATACATTTCTTTTTGCTTTACCCCCCCCCCCCCACCTCCCTTATTCCTGTTCTGCCTAGATCTGCTAAGACAGCATCACTATAGACCTAGCACACACAATGATCTAGTGTATATGAATGTGACTGTCTGTAGGTGTGCGTGTGCATGCGTTTGTATGTATTTTGTGTACAGTATGTATGTCTATGTGTGTGTGAGGTAGGGGTCACGCTAACCGCTGGGGCGTCTTTGATGTGCCCCTCTTCCCGCTCTCATCTGAGACAAATTCGACACCTGAGGCTGCTTTGCTAGTCCATCAGAAACATGTGTATGCTCTCATCCATGGGCCAGGCTGAGGTCAGAGGTCAGCGTGGCCACGCCCCTCACATGGATTCACTTTAACATTTTGAGAAAATGACATGGGGAGGGGGGCAGGCACATTGAGGAGGTGCAGTGATTGGGCCAGGAGGTCAGAGGGACAGACGAAGGGCTCCACTCACTCTGGCTGTACTGGCTGTACTGGTAGCCTGCAGTGACGGGGTCCATGCTGTAGCCGGCGCTGTAGCTGGGCGGGCAGTAAGGCTGTGAGGGGGCCAGGCTTTCTGCGCTCTTGATGGGGTCGGAGCGCTGGCTGCAGCTGCCGGAGATGGGGCTGGAGGAGTCCAGGCTGCTGTGCAGCGGGGAGATGGAGAAGTCGTGCTGGGCCTGCGCTGGGACCGTGCCAGGGTTACTGAGTATGCTCATCACCTGTGGACAGAGGAGTGCTGAGGTTATCACCACAGTCTGGGCAGAGGAGTGCTGAGGTTATCACCACAGTCTGGGCAGAGGAGTGCTGGGTTTATCACCACAGTCTGGGCAGAGGAGTGCTGGGTTTATCACCACAGTCTGGGCAGAGGAGTGCTGGGTTTATCACCACAGTCTGGGCAGAGGAGTGCTGGGTTTATCACCACAGTCTGGGCAGAGGAGTACTGGGTTTATCACCACAGTCTGGGCAGAGGAGACCTCAGGTTATCACCACAGTCTGAGCAGAGGTGACCTGAGGTTTATCACCACAGTCTGTGAAGCTGCAACACAGTCATACAGCATTATAGCCCATTTTCTAGCTTTTATTCACACAGTGTGGCCTTGCAGTTTGCACGTGAGGGTGGGGGGCATGAATAACAGTTTGAGAAGAGAAAGGGGGGGTTGAAAGAGTGGAAGGTATGGTGACCTAGAGCAGGCCCACACATACCACTTCTCCACTACAGGTTCCTGTTTGGTCACAAAACATTCTACTAACATTTTAGTCTTCTCCTGCCCTCAGCCAATGAGAAAGAAGCAATGAATCCAGGGCGGGTAACAGAGATTAGAGAGCCAGGGCCAAGCAGGAATTAATATCCCTGATTTTTTTTTCTACCAAAACAAATAGGCACACAGCATTCAAAAAGCTTTAGAAACATTAATTAAAGCCACCATTACAGCAAAGCACACACTGCCTGAGGGTATGAGGATCAAACTTGTAGACCCAGCTCTAGAAACACGAGTCGCAATTCAAGCTGTACTTTTCATTGGAAGAAACACGTTTCTCAGGCTACACTTATAGAGTATATTTTTCCATTTTCACATAGGAATAAAGTATTTGGATATTGCTAAGAAATATTAAAATGCTAATTACTTGAGATTGTGTAGTAATTAAGCTAAAAATTAATCATTAAAGCAACCAAGTGAAATGCATTTTCTATGTAAGTCTATATTACTGCTATGCTATGCCACATTCTGGTAGTATATAACATCAAAAATTATTTAAAAAAATGAAAAAATAAATAAAATTTTTTTAATCCAAATTGGAAAAAAACTTACAAAAAAACTGGAGAAAATGTAAATTTACATTTTGACAGTTTTTTTTTGTAGATTTATTTTGATTGAAATGTTGAAAGAAAGTAATATTTTCTTTTTTGGGGTGGGGGGGGTGTTGTGTCGTGGGATTTTCTGTGCTACTCCAGGTATAACTGCCCTCTCCTAGGGGGAAACAGCTTGTTGGGACAAGCTAGGCCCTCATCTGAACAGACTAAATGACTGTTTAAAAATAACGCCGCGCATAAATTGAATTAGAACGTTTTGGTCACAGTTAATGAATGCGTCGCCTCCAACCCCGGCCCAGTGGCAGGGAGCAGATGACGGGAGCCCGCCCCCACAGCTGCGTGTCATCATGCTAATTGGTAGCAGCACGTTAATCTCAACTGAAAAGAGGCATCCGCTCACCAAACGGGAGAAGGGCCTGAGGACTGGCAGGAGGAGGGTGACTTGGACAAACCAGTGAGATAGGTTGGGGGGGGGGGGGGGGGGGTGGGCATTTAATTGTGTTCAATTATGCATTTGATTGGCAGAAGCTGTATGTTGATGAGACTGATTAGTGGGTGTGCAAATGAGCTGTCAGTCCTCATGGAGTGTCATCACTGAGCAGTGTGTCATTCCGCAGTACAGTGTCAGCGTGTCACCAGTGCACAGTGCAGTGTCAGCTTGTCACCAGTGCACAGTGCAGTGTCAGTATGTCACCAGTGCACAGTGCAGTGTCAGTGTGTCACCAGTGCACACAGCACACAGTCTGTAGTGCTCTCCCAGAGAGGTAGGTTTGTAAAATAACTTCTGTAAAGAAAGTTTTCTGGGCAAGAAGTAATCTACTGCACCCCACTTTCTCCTGTCATCTACCCAATGCTGGTGTGCTACTGTTACCATGGTAAAATCCCTGAATCCCCGCTAATAGCTGTCAAAATACAGAAGGACATTTGGATAGCACTGTACCAAACTAGCTCTGTGCTGTCTACTCCGTAACTCCACCATCTAGTATTAGCATTAGGTACTGTAATGTATTCTAGCCATATTGCCCTAGCTGAAGCATATTGTTTATTGGTGGCCCCTATTTTCCATAATATAAGCTATTTACCTCCAATAATATATCTGGTACTTTATTTTTAGTTTTTTCTCTTAGCAGTATATTCGGACTGTATTTGACGATTGAAACTGCATTGTAATTCCAGGACATCAGCTCAGGATGACTTACAGAAAGGACAATGAACTGATCAATCAATCAAACTGATCGCATTCAATGCGAAATGTCATGGAATACAACAAATCTCTCACGTGAAAGTGCACTGAGAGCAGAATGTATTTTCATTAGAGCAGGCCAGATTGATAACTACACTGTGCCTGATGCAGTTGTTCACCACAAATAGGCTCGGCTTGAACTTTTATAAAGAAACAACTTCTTCTGCCTAAAGGATGATGGTTCTCTCTCAGCACAAATAAGCCTGCAATGCCCCCCACCCTGCACCTCCTCGTATCGCGACTTCCCCCAAGAGGTTGGTAAACAGTAAACACAGAAGGTTAACTCTCTATATTTGGCTGAAATTGGAGAACGTGTGTGGCACAATCCGATTAGTCTCACCGAGAATGTGCATTTGAGTTACTGCGGGGCGATTCAGTGACTGTGAAAAAGTAGCTCCCCCATCAGCCCTATTCGTTGCTCTGGTTCCAGACAGTTCCCCCACTCACAATGACACCCCCGCCCCCCCACCTCCCCAGCCCCCCAATCAAATGGCAATCCTTAATGACGATTCCACAACAGCAGGTTGTGTGCAGCGGGGCCTAGCTGTGACAGTAATGTGAGGCAGCTCACAGACTGCGGACTGAAGGAGGAGGGTGCGGTGGGGGTCTGTTTGCGGAAAACAGCAGGGGGCAGACCCGGTGAAGAATGTCAAGTCAAATTGTTCTTGACAGAGCTAATGTCTGCGCCTCATAGCCCATAATCACATGTAAATAAACAGTGAAATAGCTCTCAGCTGGAATCTGTCCATGTCAGCTGGGGCTCCACCATATCTTATGTTATTATTGTAAACTGCGAGTAGAGACGGAAGGATATAGTGAGAGAGAGAGAGAGAGAGAGAGAGAGAGAGAGAGAGGTTTTTTTAGGTAAATTTTAAAAAGATTGCAAGACAGAGTGAGTGCAAGGGAGAGGAAACAAACCTTTTTGATGAAATTGGACAACAACGGGTGGTTTCAGGACAAACAGTATGGGGGTGAAGCCAGAAGTCAATGAGAGACTGGATTAATGTATGTTGTGATCAGGGTCACAGGAGAAATAGGGAGAAATTGAAGGGTCAGCGGTATTAATAACATCTCTGCACCTGCCAGAGTGGCATCTGGAACTAACCGGAAGCGCAAACAGGCAGTTGATCTCCAGGCTCTGACCCCCTAAAACACACACACCACCCCAACGTTTTTAGAGACCAGGAAAGCTTCACTGTAGTCTGGAAGCTTCTGCAGCCATGAGGCTGTGACCCTGTGACCTTGGGACTTCTCAAAAGGACAGCCTCTGCACCGATTGGCCACTTTTGTGCATTCAGCTTCCAGAAGGGAAGCAATGAGAGAGCAGCGCTGAGACTGGGGCTAAAGGTATTACTTCCTGATTACACAGGCCTCTGCGCCTCTGTTATCATCAACTAATGTTTGGGGAAAAAAAAAAATATATATATATATATATATATATATATATATATATATATATATATATACTTCCATTTGGCTCTGTATTCAATTGGTAATCAAGCAATTCAAGTGCATTTGAAGTGCAGATTCAGCTCATAAGATTAACACCAAAAATAATTCCTGTGAAATGCCTTCTCAAGGGGCTGTAGAATGTAAAAATGTAAATATGGACTAAAGTCCAACCTGAGGTCCAATATGGGGTACAAAATACCAGTCCAATGTGTTCAGATTTGCAAGTGGTGCGTGTCCTGTGAGCACATTCCACTACTCAAACCCTGAACCCACTCCTCAGTCCACTCCTGTAATCCCCACAGCACCTGACTCAACTGATTTGGAGTCAGGAGTCATTTGCCTTCTTTGGATTTAAAAGTGAAGTGATCTGACATGTAAGGGATTCAATATCGGATAGAGCACTGGTGAAGAATGAGATCACATTAACCAATTTGTTCTCAGCAGAAGATTTATTGCTACTGTGATGAAACAAGCAGCTCTGGTCTTTAAAGAACAGCATGCACTGAAAGGAGAGCATGTAAGTGATATCAAATAATATAAGGAAAAAACGTCCTATACCAGAAATCAGTCACTCATTAAAACTAGAACAAAGAAAGGAAATGCATAAACACACATGCTCGCACACATACACACACACACACACACACACACACACACACACACACACACTTCAACTGAAATCAATCCATATATTTCAAAGACTGCACAGTGGTCTATATGTGTTCCTCCTCAGACAGCCCCGACAGTGCAGGCTCTGTGTGGTAAGTGTGATTCGCCCGGTTTAAAGTGGCTGTGCTGCTTCTGTGTGGTAAGTGTGATTCGCCCGGTTTAAAGTGGCTGTGCTGCTTCTGTGTGGTAAGTGTGATTCACCCGGTTTAAAGTGGCTGTGCTGCTTCTGTGTGGTAAGTCTGATTCACCCGGTTTAAAGTGGCTGTGCTGCTATTGCGATGCGTAAGAAGCGTCCAGAGGCCCCCCCCCGCCCTTATCTCTGACAGACAGTCGCGAGGAATCATCAGCAGGGCCGGGCGAGCATGCAGCACACAGTGGAGCAGGCCCGGGGACCTGGATCAAAGGGAGCGTTTGAGGAGCGCGGCAGTGCCTCCGGTCCCAGTGTACCGCTCTCTACCCCCTCCCCCGTCTCACCCATCGGTCCCCAAAAAGTGTGAAGTAGAACGCCTTCTTCCAAAGCACAGAGGAGACCGTTCTCAGCTTGTATGCTCGTCTACTCCTAACATACAGTAACCACTGATTTGGCCGACTGGCACCAGAAACTGAATTATTCGTAGTTTTATGATAGGCAGCATTATCAGATTTGGCGAAGCGAAAATTTGATAACTGGGCATACACGGTATGCTATCTTTTTTTGTTGCTGTTGTGGTATTCAATAGACCGCAGTGTGCTGATATAAGGACCTTCTGCTAGCCTGGCTCAGTTCATTTTCATTTCCTAAAGCTTATCCCTAAACAGAGTAGACTGGAAACATTGCTTCCTTTTCCACATGAAGGTCAGTCATATTTTTCACATTACTCATGAAGAGGACGCATTTTTAAAAATAAAATTGGATTCCAAATAGAAATATCTTGAGTTTATGCATTGCTTTACGGACAATTCATAGGATTACAGTGTAGTTTTATATCACTGGAAAACATGCAGTCGGAACCCACATTTTCAACACATAACTCGACTTAATTGTGGACAGTGACAACAGCCTGACTAACAGCCTATACCTGGAGGCATCGTCAGTCTGGGTGACAGAATGAGTTCAGAGGTACAGTAATCCCTTGTCATTCAGTGGTGACACATTATACAAACTGCAGAGAACACAAAATAGAAAATGCAAAACATCCGCAAAAAACTAATTATGATTTGGTGAACGTATTGCATAAGCACTGAAACAAGGTAGTCTAAGTGATATGGGATGAGGTCAGCGTGTGAAATAAAGTAGTATGCAGGGAAAAAAAGAAACACAATATGAGATTTCAGAAAGCTTTGCCTAAGTACTCATAACAGTACGAAACAATGAAAAGGATACTGTACACTGTATGCTGCTTGGTTACTCGAGATAAAGCAAACAGCCAATTTCCTCACTATTCCACAGTACTGTACCATGAACAACAGCAGTAGCCTACCATTACCATCAACATGGATCAAGACAAACTCACTTAAGGATCTATTTAAGGCAAAAGTGAAGGAAGCATTTCAGGCAAATCACCTTCCGCTACGTGATTTAGTCCTGCCAAAACTAACCTCAATAAAAACTCTAATATAATATAAAGTGAAGCTTATTTCTATATGTGGAAAATCGTACGCTGTCAAAATGTTAGTATTAGTAGGTCTAAACTACAAATCGTTGTTCTGCATTCACTAGAAGTAACCATCACTAAATATGTAATAATGCACCACAAATCATTGATGGAGTTCGATATTATAACCGTCAATTAAATCAGTGTGTAGGTACAGAGCGTAGTCTATTGTCAACTTGCCACACAAATAGGGGTGCGACGCGGGGCGTTAAACCATATTTAAACCATAAATATACTATGTTGTAGTATTGCCTCTCTTACCTCTATTTGTCCTGACGTAGATGCACTCTGTGGCAACCAGAGGGGGAATCAGGGAGATATGCGTATAATTTAGAGTGAGACACAAGTTTCAGTTTTAAGCACTCAAGGGTGCGTTTATTCACAAAAAGGGGGCTCAAACAATGAAAAACTTTGGTTCTTCCCCTCTTCTGAGGGTATTAAGGCACCTATGCGCAGTCACCAGCCCCACGGGGTTCCCCGTCTGATCCTGACCCTGACGCAGTTGCACTTACTCTGGACTCTGTCTGCTGCCCCTTTAACTAATGGGGTCGTTGAACTGGATGCATGCACCAGACTGACAGCCCGTGCAACAGTTGCTAGGTGATAAGGTAAACTTTCATATTTCTGCTACCAATTAAAAAGAAGAATAGGGATATGGCCAGTCGTCGCAGTGTTTTAATCATTTTTACCTGTCTACAGACACGGGATTGGATGTCTAAACGTAAAGAGGAAAAAGCAGAATAGTAGTAGAAGAATCCGGCTTTATTTGGAACTCTGACACTTAGAAGTACAAAAAACTGGGACAATTCGTATCCTGGGAAAGAATAGTCATTTTCCGGGGCAGTCGCTCAAAAAAGAGAACAATCCCGGGAAAACCAGAACAAAGCAATGAGCTGATTTTGCATCAACACCGACAATACCAGAACATACCTTTACACCACGTTTCTTCCTGTGTGTACAAACAATCCCAGATGTGACATGTAATTATACAACGTGTGCTACAAGCCTGCCCATGGCTCCAGCAGTGCAGTGGGATGGGGCCACATTGTCGGCCGGTCACATTGTTTTCAGGTCAAACACACTTTTGCCAATCCATGCAAACAGCGGCAATAAAAGTGGAGAGTTTTCGTGCAGCGTAATGGGAAAATGTGCGGGGTTTGGCAGGGGCTGGAATCAGAGCGGACGTGTGCACTGGCCGGGTCTACAAATGCAGCGCAATCCTATTACTACCCTCTACACCACAGCAAGAACCCATTTACTGCAAATCACACTTTACTCATCCCATACCAGCAAAGCAGTCACCCATCAAAACCAGACAAAGAGAGAAAATACAGCACACACACACACACACACACACACAGACACACACGCACACACGCACACACACACACAGACACACCCACACACATTGACACCCCCCCCCCACACACACACACACACATACACACACAAACACACACCCACACACACACACTCATACAAACACACCCACACACACACACAAAAACACTGACACCCCCCCGCCCCACACACACACACACACACACACACACAAACACACCCACCCACACAGACACGCACACACAAACACCGACACACACAAACACAAACGTGCACATACAGACAAAAAAGAATACACTGAATGTAATTTGCATTTGAAAATATAATGTATACTAGGCAGTAAAAAGAATGATTAAAACTGAAATGGAAAACCTGCTAAAAACTGGCAACTGAATCCTATGGGGATAGAGCTTATCATTGCTATATTTGTCATGCAACAGAAAAATCAACACTTCAGTTCAGGTACCTTTTCCAAGTTTTGGGAGGGAAATAATTGCTGCATATTAACCAATAGATGATTGAAATGTCATACAATGTTCTGTGCCAGTGTAATTTGTTAATTCATATTTCTGTTAGGGGATTATTTCTCCCTACTACATGGCTTACAGAATTTCAACTATGCAGTTTTAATTAAAGTTTTAAATCCAAGGCTAAAGCTGGTACTGTATAATCTGTAACATATAAAAATATGATTTATTATTTTATCTTTTTGATTTATAAGAATGGAAACAGTGGGGGAGGTACTTCTACAGCAAACATGAATAACTAGATCAATATTAAAAACCATCATATTGGCAGTTCCACTACAAAGGAAACTCTCAGAGATGCTCAAAGAAGCTGATGTTACTGTATCTTCCAACTCTCAGTGCCAACAGAAAAGCTCATTTTGCCACACAGTCCTTAATTATTTCTTCTTTCAGAAATAGTCACACCAGAATTTCTCCAATCGACTTTCAGAAACATCCAAGGCAGAAAATAAGCCCTCTGAATAAGTGTTCATAATTATAGACACATGCAGCATTGAAATTCAATTTCAGTTCCTTCTGCACCATCTCAATCATATTTTCTGTTTGTTAGCCCTTGTTGTTCATGCAGGTAGACAAGACAGCCCAGTAGCAATGGGTAATTACATATAATTCACTCTTCACCAGTAGGTTGCATCAATTCCAGTCAGTTTGTATTATCTGGCATTTAAGAATAAACATTAATAAAAGCTCATTTTAAACACTCATTCAATAGACAAGCAAATGCGGAATCCCATCATTTCAAACCCAGACTTAGAGCTGTAACACTCAAATAAATTTGATTTGTTCTCAGGTATTTCTTGTATGAATCAGACACTTAAATTAAGTTACTACACAGCGGTGTTCATACAAATTAAATTGTTGCAAATTAGTCGTCTACCATGTAGTCAGCATATCTGGAAAAGACGTTCACCCGTGCCCTTCAACCAACTGACCTGTGGGGATAGCCCATTGCTTACTGGGTTCATGTGATTGCCAGAAGCTGATTGGCTCATGAAGCTGTCCGAGTAGCTGGAGAAGCCGTGCCGATTGGATGGGAGGCAGTAGGCAGAGCTGGTGTCGGCGTTGAGCCCTCCCTGGTGCATGGATGAAGGGGGTAGGGGCTGGGGTCTGTGCAGGGTGCTGCTGACGTCTAGAGAAAGAGAAAATGAGAGAGGTAACTCAGACAAACCCCTTCCTCCTACACAGTCCCCCCCCCCCCCCCATTGGCAAAGGACTCCAAAAAGCCGTGGACAACCATTGCAGGAACCACCAACACACCGCAACCACAGCCTACATAGAGCCTATGCATATGCTGGTTTTCATTCCAACTGATTGCAACCATCAACACAACCACAAAAGACCGACCCTGGCATAGAAGGGGGTGTGGGAAGGGTTCAGGGGAATCATGAGAACCATGTCAATAATACTGCCTGGATAGAGTACTTTCCATTGACATTCACACAAGTCAAATTAAACACTGCAGTAATTATATGTGTTGTGCAACTACAGCAAGTTGTTTTGATATCTAAAAAACTAATATTTTTATTTGGCCTTTATGAAAAAGAATGGGTCAAAGAAAATCTGTTCACTACCTCATCATGCAATAGCAGCTCCTAGTACTAGTCGTGTACCAGCATGAAAAAAGCCAGCCTGCGATTACCAAAAAGTATTGATGTTGTCATGGTTAATATTGAAATTAGGCCTTCCAAACTCTGCAATAACATGCAAGAAAAATTACACTTGTACATTACATGTCATTTAGCTGACACTTTTATCCCACGCGACTTACAATTGATTGGTCGAAGCAGGAGACAATCCTCCCCTGTAGCAATACAGGGTTATGGGCCTTGCTCAAGGGCCCTACAGCTGTGCGGATCTTATTGATTGTGGCTACACCGGGGATCAAACCACTGACCTTGCGGGTCCCAGTCATGTACCTTAACCTACAGGCCGCCCCAGTAATGATGTGATGTAATGTAATGTAATTGTACAGTATAACAGCAGACTTTGTGGTAGAGTGTAAGGGTCTTACCCTGCGGCAGTGTGGTGGGGGGGTAGGTCGACTCTTGGAGCTGATATGCAGACAGGGTCGCCATCCCAGATGGAGGAAATGCTCCAGGGAGCAGGTGATTAAATGCCGCCAGCTGATTGGCTCCTGCCTGCTTTCGCCATCTGGCCCGCCTGTTGCTGAACCACACCTGGAGACGGAGAGGGACAGCACGTGGTCAGAAAACTCTGTGTGGCGTGCGCCATTAAACATCTTTATTCTACTTCTATACGGCCATTATAAGGCTTGATCCTTCCTCTACCCTTTCTAGAACATTCCAGGTTAAGGCTTTCCCCCTTTGGAAAACAGAATTTAAACCCCACAGCTGTTCATTCTTAGGAAGTCGAAGCTGTGATCTATGGAAATAGATTCATCTGGGCTTCATCAGAAAGGAAAGTCTTTAAGAGGTCAGAGGTCAGTCAGCTGCCTGGCATATGCATCTGTGAACCTGCTGGACACTTAGGAAGGAAGACCTATGAGTAGGCTTTAAGGGAAGCACATTTTCTCTCTCTGTCTGTCTTCCTCACACACACACGTGAACATGCACAAAAACACACAGTAGATATACACACACCATGAGCACATACACACATCAGCAAGGTCTCACTTTACACTGGATGCTTCCTGCTCTCTCTATGTTAGTGGAGGTCTCTATACAGGGTAAACAGAGCATCACAGTGGTGCATGGTGCCTCATTGGGTAGCGCTGTTGCCTCACAGCAAGAAGGTCCTGGGTTCAAGCCCCACCCTGGCCTTTCTCGTGGAGTTTCTCCCTGTGTCTGTGTGGGTTTCCTCTGGGTGCTCCAGTTTCCTCCCAGAGTCCACACGCAGGGTAGGCTAATTTGAGAGTCTAAATTGCCCCTCAGTGTTCTCCTGCTCTTGCCCTTGACCAAGGCATAAGCCTCAGAACTGGAGTTGGTCCCCAGGTGCTGCACTATGGCTGCCCAATGCTCAGTAATTAGGATCGGTTAAATGCAGAAGACACATTTTGTGACAGTTACACATAAATAAAGAATCGGTTTCCCTCAGTAATGAGAGGATGACATCAACATTGTGCAGTCTTACACAATATTTATTTTGTATTATGCACAATATGTTATAAGGTTTAAATGTCACAGTCTTATTGCAAAGCTCCACGTTGCACAGGACAGATCACAGCATATAAGCTGGTATGCACAGCTGTGTCAGACTATGCACGAGATGGCAGAGGACTAGAAAGTACAAGAAACATTCTCATTCTCATTCCTTCTGACCTCCCTCTCTCACACTGTCAGCTTATGTGCTGTTCATGAGTCCATCCTCAGCTAAGTCCATCTGCACAGGAGCATTTGCTAAATGCCCAGATGTTCATTCACATAAAATACAATTTAAGATGTGACTGATTTGACAATGCACAATATTACCACTGCAGCGTTATAAGTGTGAAAGCTTTTAAGCGATGATGACAATGAAGGAGACAATGACCTATTCTCTCTACAGTCATTCCTCTCTCTATACCCCTTTCTCTGACTGATGCTCTCCCCTTTTCTCTCTTTCTCCCTCCCTCTCTCTCTGCTAATTAATGTGACTGAAATGGGAGTCTGTCGTTTGGATTAGCCTGATAAGCATCGGAAACACAGAGAGTAAAGTGGGACAGAGAAAAAACCAATTTAAATGGTAATAATAAGACTGTTAGAACATTTGCAGAGATGTGTTGAACCAATTTGTTTTTAAAAATATCGACATAAATCCTGCTTTGTTCCTTTATGACAGAAAACACTGGATTCCATGGAGTAGGGCTGTCTGTAAGTTAGGCAGGTCTACTGTAACTATTTTTCACATCTGTAGAAGGACACCTAACAGGTGAACTAATTATACATTCTGCCATGTGTATAGGATGTCCAGTTTGAACTCCCCATCTGCCATAACATTCCTAACAGATCCAGAGTCAGTTCATCCAATGCTAATGCTGATTCTAGCTCAGGGGTGTCTTATCTTATCAGAAAAGGGCAGGTGTGGGGGCCAGTTTTTGTTCCAGCCCAACACTAAGCCACCTGATTCTAGTAATCAAAGCCTTGATTGATGACTATTATTAGGTATTTAGTTGAATCAGGTGGCATAGTGCTGGGCTAAAACAAGTAGACTGCCCACACATACATGTGGGGGGAAAGCATAAAATGCACCATATAATATTTTTATCCATCTGATAAAGTATGCAAGTGAAATGTGAAAAAAATGGTATTTCACACAATAAAACGTGCAGTGTTAGTTCAACCATATCAGAGTACGTATCAGACTACGTATATGGATGTTCCTACTCCAGATGCTCATGCTACAAGGATGAATGGCAACATTTCATGAGACTGAATATCCATAGAATTATTATTATTTTTGAATGACATTTTCCTTCCTGCCTGGCACAATGTTACCCGTGTGAGTCGAGTCTGTGACACCCAAACCCAGAGAGAGAAACGACAAGCCAAATTGAATT